>NW_027896044.1:0-1548 GCF_054177405.1 Leptonychotes weddellii | reverse complement strand
TGAAATGGGTGACAGGGGTCAAAGGTTCAAACTTACACGTATAAAATAAGTAAGTCACAGGATGTAATGTACAACATGGCGACTATAGTTAATAACACTGTATTGCAAGCTTCAGTGATCCTAAGGAAAAGGTCTTGTAAAACAGTCCAAGACAAAACTGGATTTAAACAGATAAGCCATACACCATTGTTCAGGGGACTCAGAAAGTGCAGGGACCTGCCAAAATCTGTATGGGAAGCTGCCCTCCTGTTCCTCACAGAGGCTAAAGGAGAGCTTTGTACACTGGTGAGTGCGTGCACAGAACAGCATGTAAAGTGCTGGGCTCCTCTCTACCCAGAGCAGTGGGCACTGCATCCCGCTTAGGGGTACAGGAAGAAGCAGGGAGTTCCTGGGGGATACTGAAGAAGTTGAGGAAGAACAATGCAGGGTGTATGGAAAGTGCCTTACCGGTTTTCCAAATCCCTGGGCATGTTCCATCGTGTAGGTGTCTTTTGAGATGCTACAAAAGGTCGCTGCTACTGTCTACTCAGGCTCTTGCTGCTGGGCAGCCAACTTCTTTAACTCACTGGCAACCTCTGAGTCATCACTGTCTCTTGACCGTCATTCTAGGGGGAGAGGAGCACATAACATTGGTCTCATTTCTCTCAGTTGGGATGGTCCTTCAGCTCTTGATCTGAATCACTAACCACCGCCGTTACATCTGTGCCCGTAAAGCACTGCAAGTGAATAAAGACAACAATAGTAACAGAAATAGAGAATACTTATTCCTCTGTATTCCTCTGTGTTACGCCCTGTTCTAAGCTGTAAGGTGCAGAGTCAAGCAGAGAGGCATGAGGGTTTTGGATACGCCCCAATCATGGAGAGCTTGGAAGCACAGGTTTTGGAGCCGCAAAGACAAGGGCTTGAAATCTGGTTCCAAACATTATCTGCGTCTGTAAGACTCAGAGGCCTATCAGGATCCTAGCCCACTGAGATTGAACAACTGATTGAACAACTGATAAACTGTGTAGAATGCTTATGCCAGTGCCAGGCACAGAGCAGCTCCTCAATTAACTCATGATGATAATCATGAGGATGGCAATCACGGTGTTCCTTCCCCGGTGCTAGCAATAACAATAACCAATACTTCTATGATATTAATCCCAAAGACTCATACTGCGCTCATCTCGTGCCAGGAACCATGGTTTACATTGACTTTGGAAATGCATTCCGTTTACTAATTCACTAAATCTCCAAAACAAGCCTATATAGGTCCTATTTGCAGGCCCATCTCTCAGATGAGAATTCTGAGGCCTGGCGATTACCTATCTTGCTCAAGGTCACACAGCTGGAAGTGGAATAAGAGGAATGGCGACCTGTACTCTGAACCAGTCTAAAAGAAACCCATTACCTACATTAAATCTGCACCATAACCCTAAGGTTTTGCTGTTCTGCCCGCTTTACAGATGGAGAGACTGAAGCTCAGGCCCAGGGCGGAGGCCGAACTCACCTGGCCTCCCCAATGGGAGGAAGCAGGACTTGGCACTCCGCCTCAGGCTCTGCCTCCGG
>NW_027896043.1:0-239 GCF_054177405.1 Leptonychotes weddellii | reverse complement strand
GCCCCCCACCCGCTCCTGCTGGGGCCGGGGGTCTGAGCCCGGCGTGCCCCCCACCTGCTCCTGCTGGGCCGGGGGTCTGAGCCCGGTGTGCCCCCCACCTGCTCCTGCTGAGCCGGCGTTCTGAGCCCGGTGTGCCCCCCACCCGCTCCTGCTGGGGCCGGGGGTCTGAGCCCGGTGTGCCCCCCACCCGCTCCTGCTGAGCTGGGGGTCCAGAGCCCGGTGTGCCTCCCACCCGCTCC
>NW_027896042.1:0-239 GCF_054177405.1 Leptonychotes weddellii | reverse complement strand
CACCTGGCCTGTGGCTCCAGCCGGGAGCCTGCCTGTGATCAAGGTTACAGTTCTGTGCACTGGCCCCCAGCCAGGCACTTAGTAGGTGCTCAGTAACTATTTGTGGGAGGGTTGGATGTTACTGCATTTGGGACCTCTTTAGGTGTCCACCTTGTGGCTTTGTATTCCAACAACCTGCCCAAGCGCAGCCAGGATGCAGCAGGTGTTCTGGGAGCTCAGGAGAGAAGAATGTGAGTACA
>NW_027896041.1:0-239 GCF_054177405.1 Leptonychotes weddellii | reverse complement strand
CAAACATACACACACAGTTTCCCCTATAATTAACATCTCTCATTCATGTAGTACATTTGTTACAATCAGTGAACCGATACTGAGGCATTATTATTAACTGAGATCCATCATTTACATTAGGGGTCACTATGTTGTACATGCTATAGGTTTTGACAGTGATAATAACAGGTATCCACCAGTATAGTATCAAACAGAATAGAGTCACAGCCCTAAAACCGTCCTGTACTACACCTGTTCAT
>NW_027896040.1:0-239 GCF_054177405.1 Leptonychotes weddellii | reverse complement strand
AGTCAACATAAGGAATAAGAAGTCAACATGGAAGGACTTTGGGAAACTCTAGAAGGTACCTTACAAAGATAAGCAGTCATCCTCCAAGGACAATAAATAAAGTTCTACGATTGTTGGTTTGAGAGGAGACACACCATAAGATGTTGAGAACAGAGAAAACAAACAGGGGTTCAAAGATAAGCCCCAAGGATATAAAATCAATGCAAAGAAATCAGTTGCATTTCTATACACCAACAAGA
>NW_027896039.1:0-239 GCF_054177405.1 Leptonychotes weddellii | reverse complement strand
GTATGTATTGCCCATTAATTATTAATTAAAATATTAATATTATATTAATAATGGATTTATCATTTCCCTTTTAATCTATGTTTTAGTACATAATCTCTTTTTTTTTTCAAATTTTCAATTGCACTGTCAATTTTGATACATACCATTTCTTCATACCCATGACCTCTTTTCCCAGAGAACTCTGGCTTCTTGCTTTGACCTTTTTTTTTTAATGATTTTTTTTTTTTAAAGATTTTATT
>NW_027896038.1:0-239 GCF_054177405.1 Leptonychotes weddellii | reverse complement strand
TGCCTGCAGGCGTCCTGGGGATACAGAGGAATCAAAGATGAAACCATCTGAGGCAGGTGGAGAAATAATTTCGGCGTGTCACCGCACTGTTAGGAGGACTCACTGAAGCTGAATGGGCTTCAGAAGGTGCTGCCAGGAGGGCAAGCAAGAACTCCTGCAGAGGGGGGCTCGCCCAGGGCCACGCTGCCTCCGCAGAGCTGCAGCCCAGCTGAGGCTGGGGAGGGGGTCGGGGTCCAGGA
>NW_027896037.1:0-239 GCF_054177405.1 Leptonychotes weddellii | reverse complement strand
CATCGGGTTATACACTAAATTCTGGGAACGCTGCTAATACTTGGCCAAATTTCAGAAAATAAAATGTTCAGTTGGAACTCCTCTTCTTCAATAGTATATCTGAATACTGATTACAGCAC
Source organism: Leptonychotes weddellii (assembly GCF_054177405.1). Classification (NCBI taxonomy): domain Eukaryota; kingdom Metazoa; phylum Chordata; class Mammalia; order Carnivora; family Phocidae; genus Leptonychotes; species Leptonychotes weddellii. The sequence continues at coordinate 120 of NW_027896037.1, read as the reverse complement.
TGAGATGAACTAACCAGTTATTTATAGTTTGTATACCTAGTTTTCCCCTTAGAGATTTTCCGAGTTGCACCACATTTCTAACTTATGAATTATATAGATTAAAAATACTGGCAAGAAGTA
>NW_027896036.1:0-239 GCF_054177405.1 Leptonychotes weddellii | reverse complement strand
ACACAGGAGGCAAATCTAACAATTTTCCCAACCAACTTTCTTTTTTTTTTTTTTTTAAAGATTTTATTTATTTATTTGACAGAGACACAGCGAGAGAGGGAACACAAGCAGGGGGAGTGGGAGAGGGAGAAGCAGGCTCCCCACGGAGCAGGGAACCCGATGTGGGACTCGATCCCAGGACCCTGGGATCATGACCTGAACCAAAGGCAGCTTAACAACTGAGCCACCCAGGCGCCCCC
>NW_027896035.1:0-239 GCF_054177405.1 Leptonychotes weddellii | reverse complement strand
GCCTCCCCAGAGCACAAACCTCTTTGTACCTGAACACCACTCACAGGGTGCTCCGCAAACTCAGCTCTAAGGAAATCTCCCTCGGGCACCTCCTCCCAGACAGACTGCCGGGGCCCCCGTAGGCCCCAGCAATGCCAACTCTTACAGCTAGCACTGGGGGAACCTTTCCCAAAGGAAATGCCATCCAATCTGAGACCTGAAAGGTGGGCAGTCCTGAGCTGAGAGCCCTGGGGGCCACC
>NW_027896034.1:0-239 GCF_054177405.1 Leptonychotes weddellii | reverse complement strand
GTGGGGAGTTAAAAATAAGCACAAAATTCTGTTACCCACGGGGTCACTGTTAATAAGAATGTCGACCTCCATGATCATGTCACTGCTGCAGCCAAGGGCGGGAAGACCCGGTCTTCCTGGGCTCACGGCGGATCTGCTAACACAGCTCTTTGACAACTCTTTCTTCGGTGCGGGAGATGCCCTGTATCTGCGTGGCCCCGCGTGCCGACTAGCAAACATGGCAGTGGAAGACTTGAAAT
>NW_027896033.1:0-1548 GCF_054177405.1 Leptonychotes weddellii | reverse complement strand
GGCGCCTGGGTGGCTCAGTTGGTTAAGCGACTGCCTTCGGCTCAGGTCATGATCCTGGAGTCCCGGGATCGAGTCCCGCATCGGGCTCCCTGCTCGGCAGGGAGTCTGCTTCGTCCTCTGACCCTATCCCCTCTCATGTGTTCTCTCTCTCTCATTCTCTCTCTCTCAAATAAATAAATAAAATCTTTAAAAAAAAATAAAATAAAATACGGTGTAAATTGGCTTCCAGAGTAGAATTTAGTGACTCATCGCCTACATACAACATCCAGTCCTCATCACAACAAGTGCCCTCCTTAATCCCTATCACCCATTTAGCCCATCCCCCACTCACCTCCCTCTGTCAACCCTCAGTTTGTTCTCTATATATAGTCAAGAGTCTGTTTTCTGGTTTGCCTCTCCTTCCCCCCGCCCCCCATGTTCATCTGTTTTGTTTCTTAAGTTCCACATATGAGTGAGATCATATGGTATTTGTCTTTCTCTGACTGACTTATTTCGCTTAGGGTAATACCCTCTAGCTCCACCCATGTCGTTGCAAAATAACAACACTAGACCAATTACATGTTAACATAAATAACGGTTTTTGAAAAATAACTATATTTTCCAAAATAAAGAGTGAGAAAAGTGGCATTGTTTTATATTTTTTTGAAAATTTCTTTAATGGGGGCGCCTGGGTGGCTCAGTCGGTTAAGCGTCTGCCTTCCGCTCAGGTCATGATCCCAGGAGCCTGGGATCGAGCCCCGCATTGGGCTCCCTGCTCAGTGGAGAGCCTGCTTCTCCCTCTCCCTCTTCTCCCCCTACCCCGCTTGTGATCTTTCTCTCTCTCTCTCTGTATCAAATAAATAAATAAAATCTTTAAAAAAAGAAAAGAAAAGAAAAGAAAATTTCTTTAATGCCTGGCTTAATAGACAACTGGATTGTCTTACTTGTTTCTGTATTCAGTCTGTTGCAATATCACAGGTCACGTAGCCTCTGGAAAACTCCACTGTTCACTTGTAAGAGGATGAGAGTAAAAAAGTCATATAATATCTTAGTATTATTTTGAAAGTGGTTTTATATATGGGTATATACATAGGAGCTAAAATGATAAAGGAAAGCAAGGGAATGATTAACCAAAAATTCAGGTTGCTGTCTATCTCTGAGAGTGGGAGTGGGGAGCCAGATACAACAAGGAAGAACACTCGGGGGGCTTCTGAGACACTAATATTTTATTTCTTAAGCTGAATGTCTGCCACATGGGTGTTCATTTCTTTATTATTTTTTTTTAAGATTTTTATTTATTTAAGAGAGAGAGAGAAAGAGAGAGCATGAGGAGGGGAGGGGTGAGGGATAGGGAGAAGCAGATTCCCCGATGAGTAGGGAGCCCAATGTGGGGCTCCATCCCAGGACCCAAAGATCACAACCTCAGCCGAAGGCAGATGGTTAACTGACTGAGCCCCCAGGTGCCCCTTTTACATTATTATTTTAACTGTGCATACATATACATATTTCATACACACATATAAATATATAACTGAAAACATTTTTATAATGTAACAAAAATCAATTCAA
>NW_027896032.1:0-239 GCF_054177405.1 Leptonychotes weddellii | reverse complement strand
CTCATGGATTGGAGAACCTAGTGTGAAAATTCAAATTCTTGCCTGAATTAATGCATGGTTTGATCTCAAGCTCTGTCAAAATTCCAGCAATATCTTGGGGTGGAAGTTGAGTGAGCTCGTTCTAAGATTTGCTGGGAGATGCAGAGAGCCAGGAGCAGCGGGATGGACAACAGGCGGGTGTCTCAGGTTCCCCGACCTCCGTCACCGTGGTGACTGACAGCACCTCATCCTGCAAACCC
>NW_027896031.1:0-239 GCF_054177405.1 Leptonychotes weddellii | reverse complement strand
CCTCCTGCTTCAGCCCTGCACTAGCCAGTCTAGAACCCAGGGAGGTCTCCCTTATTCTCTCTAACCAAAGGAGACGGATCAGCCATGTCAGGTGTTGGTAGAAGAGCATTCCCCTGGAATGTCAGCCCATGAGGGTAGGGAATTTTGTCTGTTTGTTCACTGCTCTATTCCCTGGGCCAAGAACAGTGCCTGACATATAGTACATGCTCAATAAGTATCTGCAATATCTGCTGAGTGAT
>NW_027896030.1:0-239 GCF_054177405.1 Leptonychotes weddellii | reverse complement strand
TTCCCAAACTGTTGAATGGCTCTATCAATATGCAATGTTCTTTTTTTTTTTTTTGAAGGTTTTATTTATTTATTTGACAGAGAGAGACACAGCGAGAGAGGGAACACAAGCAGGGGGAGTGGGAGAGGGAGAAGCAGGCTTACCGCCGAGCAGGGAGCCCGATGCGGGGCTCGATGCGGGGCTCGATGCGGGGCTCGATGCGGGGCTCGATGCGGGGCTTGATGCGGGGCTCGATCCCA
>NW_027896029.1:0-239 GCF_054177405.1 Leptonychotes weddellii | reverse complement strand
ATCTTTCAATAGTTACCCTGAATGTAAATGGGCTAAATGTCCCAATCAAAAGACACAGGCTATAAGATTGGATAAAAAAAAAACAAGACCCATCGATATGCTGTCTGCAAGAGACTCATTTTAGACCCAGAGACACCCCACATTGAAAGGGAGTGGGTGGAAAACCATTTACCATGCTATTTGATATCAAAAGAAAGCTGGGGTGGCAATCCTTGTATCAGACAAATTAGATTTTAAAC
>NW_027896028.1:0-239 GCF_054177405.1 Leptonychotes weddellii | reverse complement strand
CCAGAGGCTGCAGCTACAGTGCCCATCCCGCCCCCTGCTGCCCCCCCTTCCTGGGACTCGAGTGTGGAGTTCGGGGTGCCGCAGATGTTAAAGGTCTGCCCGCGGAAATGCTTGAGAGAGAAGTTTGCAGCTCACTAATTCTTTTTTTTTTTTAAAGATTTTATTTATTTATTTGACAGAGAGAGACACAGCGAGAGAGAGGGAACACAGGCAGGGGGAGTGGGAGAGGGAGAAGCAGG
>NW_027896027.1:0-239 GCF_054177405.1 Leptonychotes weddellii | reverse complement strand
GTGATGATAGTAGTTTAAGCAATGAATCAAGGCATAAACTATCAATTTTAATTTTAAGTAAAAAGACATATTCTACAAATACAAAACAAACATTTATTTATATTGGAAACATTATTAACTATAGCTACTAAACTGCAAATATTAAAAATAAATTGGCATAATTTATTCTGCAATATGAACAGAAACTCTACTTGTTCCTCATATATTACAAAGAACTAAGATTCATAGAAAAGGCTCAC
>NW_027896026.1:0-239 GCF_054177405.1 Leptonychotes weddellii | reverse complement strand
ATCGGTACGCAGGTGGTGGTGGAAACCAAGAAGGAATATAAGATTCTTCGGAGAAGTGCAGAGCGAAGACAGCGGCCGGGACAAAATATCCCGCAATTTCCTGACCATGCAAGACTATGTTCTCTTCCTCCCCCGTGGCCAGTGCAAGATCCCAGGCTAATTAATAAGTGGGGAATGATTATGAAACTAGAGTCGTTGCATTATCTAATCTAAATCCCTGGGATTTGTTTGCAAAGGGA
>NW_027896025.1:0-239 GCF_054177405.1 Leptonychotes weddellii | reverse complement strand
CAAATACTGTTTGATCTCACTTGTAAGCGGAATCTGAAACAAAACAAACAAAAAAGGAATAAATTCCTAGATTCAGAGGACTGATGGATGGTTGCCAGAGGCGGATGGTGAGTGATAGGGAAAGTGGGTGAAGGGGGTCAGAAGCTACAAACTTCCAGCTATAAGTTAAATAAATCATCAGGGTGTAGTTTTCAACATGGTGACTGTAGTTAACTATATTGTATATTTGAAAGTCGCTG
>NW_027896024.1:0-239 GCF_054177405.1 Leptonychotes weddellii | reverse complement strand
AAAGGACTTATCAAACTCAACACCCAGTTTCAAAGATGTGATATATATATATCATATATATATGTTGTTGATAATCCTGCTACAAACATCAGGGTGCATGTATTCCTTCAAATCTATATTTTTGTATCCTTTGGGTAAAGGATCAGCCATCGAAAAGAATGAAATCTTGCTATTTGCAATGACATGGATGGAGCTAGAGAGTACTATGCTAAGCAAAATAAATCCATCAGAGAAAGACA
>NW_027896023.1:0-1548 GCF_054177405.1 Leptonychotes weddellii | reverse complement strand
TCCATATTCATCAGCGATATCGGTCTGAAATTCTCCTTTTTGATGGGGTCTTTGCCTGGTTTGTGGGTTAAGGTAATGCTAGCCTCATAGAATGAGTCTGGAAGCTTTCCTTCTGTTTCTATTTTTTGAAACAGTTTCAGTAGAATAGGTATTATTTCTTCTTTGAATGTTTGGTAGAATTCCCCAGGGAATCCATTAGGCCCTGGACTCTTTTTTGGGGGGAGGTTTTTGATCACTGCTTCAATCTCGTTACTGGTTATTCGTCTATTGAGGTTGTCAATTTCTTCTTGTTTCAGTCTTTGCAGTTTATAGGTTTCCAGGAAGGCCTCCATTTCATCCAGATTGCTCAGTTTATTGGCATATAGTTGTTGATAATAATTTCTAATAATTGTTTCTATTTCCTTGGCGTTAGTCATGATCTCTCCCCTTTCATTCATAATTTTATTAATTTGGGTCCTTTCTCTTTTCTTTTGGATAAGCCTGGCCAGGGATTTATCAATTTTATTAATTCTTTCAAAGAACTAGCTTCTAGTTTCATTGATCTGATCTACTGTGTTTCTGGTTTCTAATTCATTGTTCTCTGCTTTAATCTTAATTATTTCTCTTCTAATGCATGGCTTAGGCAGCATTTGTTTCTTTTTCTCCAGTTCTTTAAAGTGTAAAGTTAGTTGGTGAATTCGTGATTTTTCTGGTTTTTTTTACTGAGGCTTGGATGGCATGTATTTCCCTCTTAGGACCGCCTTTGCAGTATCCCATAGGTTTTGGACCAATGTGTTTTCATTCTCATTGGTTTCCATGAATTGTTTAAGTTCTTTGATTTCCTGGCTGACCCAAACATTCTTAAGCAGAGTGGTCTTTTGCTTCCAAGTGTTTGAATTTCTGCCAAATTTTTTCTTGTGATTGAGTTCCAGTTTTAGAGCATTGTGGTCTGAGAATATGCAGGGAATAATCTCAATCTTTTGGTATCGGTTGAGACCTGATTTGTGACCCAGTATGTGGTCTATTCTGGAGAAAGTTCCACGTGCACTCGAGAAGAATGAGTATTCTGTTGTTTTCGGGTGGAATGTTCTGTATATATCTATGAGGTCTATCTGGTCCAGTGTGTCATTCAAAGCTCGTTTCTTTGTTGATTCTGCTTAGATGATCTGTCTATTGCTGAGAGTGGAGTATTGGGGTCTCCTACAATTAACGTATTGTTATCAATATGACTCTTTATTTTGGTTAACAGTTGGCTTATGTAGATGGCTGCTCCCGTGTTGGGGGCATAGATATTTACAATTGTTAGATCTTCTTGTTGGATAGACCCTTTAAGAATGATATAGTGTCCTTCTGTGTCTCTAACTACAGTCTTCAGTTTAAAATCTAATTTGTCTGATATAAGAATTGCTACCCCAGCTTTCTTTTGAGGTCCACTGGCATGGAAGATAGATCTCCATCCCTTCATTTTCAGTCTGGATGTATCTTTAGGTTCAAAATGAGTCTCTTATAGACAGCATATGGATGGGTCCTGTCTTTTTATCCAATCTGCAACTCTGTGCCATTTTATGG
>NW_027896022.1:0-239 GCF_054177405.1 Leptonychotes weddellii | reverse complement strand
GGGGACAAAAATAATTTTTATTATGAAAATTTTTAAACATACAGACAAATTTAAAGAATTAATGTAGTAATATCTCATATCGCCAATTTACTTACCCAGATGCAATAATTAGAATGATTTGCTATCATTTTTTTCTTTTTCTTGGAACATGCCTGCACATACACACGTTTGCTGAATTACTTGAAGGTCAGTTGCAGGCATCATGACCCTCTGACTTTATTGAGAAATGGGAGTGTTAT
>NW_027896021.1:0-239 GCF_054177405.1 Leptonychotes weddellii | reverse complement strand
ATTTTATCCTGAGTAAAAGCATAATTATTTGTTATTCCTGAAATTGCCCATGGTTCTCCAGTCTTAAAATCATCAGAGCAATTATTAACTTTTCCCTAAAGGCCCTCATGGAACACCAAGCTGTACCAGGATGTACATCAGAGGAAAGGGGGCCACAGTCGTTGAGAAAGGGTTCCTGAGGGGGGGCACTGGTAGGCATTGAGGGCTTGGTAGGATCTGCCAGGCAGAGACATGGGAGA
>NW_027896020.1:0-239 GCF_054177405.1 Leptonychotes weddellii | reverse complement strand
CCCACCCCACCCCCCACTCCAACAACACTCAGTTTGTTTCCTGCAATTAAGAATTCCTCATATCAATGAGATCATATGATACATGTCTTTCTCTGTTTGACTTATTTCACTCAACATAATACCCTCCAGTTCCATCCACGTCGTTGCAAATGGCAAGATCTCATTCCTTTTGGCCATCTACTTAATTTTTAAGAGAGCAAGGTATAAGTTATGATTCTTTATTATATTGGTCTGAAGTG
>NW_027896019.1:0-239 GCF_054177405.1 Leptonychotes weddellii | reverse complement strand
AAGCAGCGTAAGGACCGCAGCCCTCACGCCCCACCGCAGTCCGCGTTTGGCCGCAGAAAATGCTAGGCGGAGGGCTGGACCGCGGCGAGGCGATGACCCTTCGGAAACACCTGCCTCTTGCGCCCCCCGCCCCGCCCCCGTCCTTCTTGGTGTAGAAAATGGTGGTCAGCACGGGGGATGGGGCGGCTGGGTGTGGGGGAGAGGCGGCCGTGGGGGGTCCGGGAGGGGCTGGGTAGCGT
>NW_027896018.1:0-239 GCF_054177405.1 Leptonychotes weddellii | reverse complement strand
TTTTTAGAGCAGTTTTAGGGTTACAGCAAAATGGAGGGAGGGCATAGCGATTTCCCTTCCAGTCCCGGCCCTCACACACCAGAGCCTCCCTGTCAGTTATCTGTCAGCAGAGCAGTACGTTTGTTACAGTTGATGAGCCTACATTGACACATCGTTATCACTTTTGTAGGGTTCACTCTTGGTGGTGTACATCCTATGCGTTCTGGACAAGTGTATAATGACATGTATCCACCATTACA
>NW_027896017.1:0-239 GCF_054177405.1 Leptonychotes weddellii | reverse complement strand
GGCCTCAATTTCCCTGCTGTTGACAAGGGGCTAATCGTGGCCTTTCCCTCGTGGGACTGTATAAGGATTAAGAAGTAAATACAAGCAAAGCACTTTTTTTTTTTTTTTAAGATTTTATTTATGTATTTGACAGAGAGAGATACAGCAAGAGAGGGAACACAAGCAGGGGGAGTGGGAGAGGGAGAAGCAGGCTTCCCGCGGAGCAGGGAGCCCGACGCGGGGCTCGATCCCAGGACCCC
>NW_027896016.1:0-239 GCF_054177405.1 Leptonychotes weddellii | reverse complement strand
TAAAGTACTACTTACAATAAAAAAGCTGGGGGAAAAAAACCCTATATTTCCTTTAGCAGAAGATTGATCAAATAATTTTATATTCATATGATGAACTACTATGCAATTTTTACAAAGTATTAAGTAAATCTCTATGTATTGAAATAGAGACTTCATAATCTGTGAACTCAGCTTTTGTGGCTAGGCAGGGAATGGGATTCTAGTATAACGAACTGTACGTGAGTCTACAATTTAAAAAA
>NW_027896015.1:0-239 GCF_054177405.1 Leptonychotes weddellii | reverse complement strand
GCACACCCCGCTAGTCTTTACAATCTCAGGAGAGACACAGAGAATGCAGTTAGTACACACTCAATAAACACGTACGGGATTTAACTTACCGTGATTTACTCAAAATATACAGCACAATTTTGAAACATCCTTACTTTCCTGAGCACACATGTCCCTTTGAAGGGTCCTGGAAATCCAAAGTCTGAACTTTTTTTCTACACGCCCAGAGCAGGTCACTTCTAAGGAGTGAATGTGACAAT
>NW_027896014.1:0-239 GCF_054177405.1 Leptonychotes weddellii | reverse complement strand
GAGGAAGAGAGTGAAAATTGCCATATCTCCGTGTTTTGGTATCTGGAAATCCCGGAGCACCACAGACTCCTGGCTCCTGGTCCCCTTGCCTTTCAGGGAATCCCAGCAGTCAGCAAACTGTGGGTTCGGACACAGATCTGCCAATCAGCCTTTTACTATTTCATTAAAATCAGTAGAAAGAATAACAAATCATAAAAGGCCCACCAGAATAACCACAAAACAGCTTTATCAATTATAAC
>NW_027896013.1:0-239 GCF_054177405.1 Leptonychotes weddellii | reverse complement strand
CTCCATGGGACAATGGGACATTGTCAGTCTGTGCCAGAGAGAAAGGAAAGCCATGGTACATGATGAACTGGCTCCTCACTTTCTTTTTTTTTTTTTCACCTTTTTATTTTATTTTTTTATTCTTATGTTAATCCCCATACATTACATCATTAGTTTTAGATGAAGTGTTCCATGATTCATTGTTTGTGCATAACACCCACTGCTCCATGCAGAATGTGCCCTCCTCAATACCCACCACC
>NW_027896012.1:0-1548 GCF_054177405.1 Leptonychotes weddellii | reverse complement strand
TCTTCACAACCTCTTCAACATTTGTTATTTCTTGCCTTGTCAATTTTTGCCATTCTAACTGGTGTAAGGTGGTATCTCAATGTGGTTTTGATTTGAATTTCCCTGATGGCTAATGATGATGAACATTTTTTCATGTGTCTGTTAGCCATTTGTATGTCTTCTTTGGAGAAGTGTCTGTTCATGGCTTCTGCCCATTTTTGGACTTGATTATTTGTTTTTTGGGTGTTGAGTTTGAGAAGTTCTTTATAGATTTTGGAAATCAGTGCTTTGTCTGTAGTGTCATTTGCAAATATCTTCTCCCATTCTGTGGGTTGCCTCTTTGTTTTGTTGACTATTTCCTTTGCTGTGCAGAAGCTTTTTATCTTGATGAAGTCCTAAAAGTTCATTTTTGCTTTTGTTTCACTAGCCTTTGGAGATGTATCTTGAAAGAAGGTGCTGTGGCTGACATCAAAGAGGTTACTGCCTATGTTCTGCTCTAGGATTTTGATGGAATCCTGTCTCACATTGAGGTCTTTCATCCATTTTGAGTTTATCTTTGTGTGTGGTGTTAGAGAATGGTCGAGTTTCATTCTTCTGCATGTGGCTGTCCAATTTTCCCCGCACCATTTATTGAAGAGACTGTCTTCTTCCATTGCATATTTTTTCCTGCTTTGTCAAAAATTATTTGACCATAGAGTTGAGGGTCCATATCTGGGCTCTCTATTCTGTTCCATTGGTCTGTATGTCTGTTTTTGTGCCAGTACCATGCTGTCTTGGTGATCGGTGCTTTGTAATAGAGCTTGAAATCAGGCAACGTGATGCCCCCAGCTTTGTTTTTCTTTTTCAACATGTGGATTTTCCATATAAAGTATCATGTCATCTGTGAAGAGAGAGTTTGACTTCTTTGCCAGTTTGAATACTTTTATTTCTTTTTGTTGTCTGGTTGCTGTTGCTAGGACTTCTAGTACTATGTTGAACTATAGTGGCAAAAGTGGGCATCCTTGACATGTTCCTGATCCTAAGGAAAAGGCTCTCATCTTTTCCCCATTGAGGATGATATTTGCTGTGGGTTTTTCGTAGATGGCTTTTATGAACTTGAGGAATATTCCCTCTATCCCTATACTCTGAAGAGTTTTAATCAGGAAAGGATGCTGTATTTTGTCAAATGCTTTTTCTGCATCAGTTGAAAGGACCATATGGTTCTTCTCTCTTCTCTTATTAATGTGTTCTATCACACTGATTGATTTGTGAATGTTGAACCACACTTGTATCCCAGGGATAAATCCCACTTGGTTGTAGTGGATTATCCTTTTAATGTATTGTTGGATCCTATTAGCTAGGATTTTTTTTGAGAATTTTGGAATCCATATTCATCAGGGATATTGGTCTGAAATTCTCCTTTTTGATGGGGTCTTTGCCTGGCTTGGGGATTAAGGTAATTCTGGCCTCATAGAATGAGTCTGAAAGCTTTCCTTCTGTTTCTTTTTTTGAAACAGCTTCAGGAGAATAGGTATTATTTCTTCTTTGAATGTTTGGTAGAATTCTGCAGGGAATCCATTAGGCCCTGGA
>NW_027896011.1:0-12957 GCF_054177405.1 Leptonychotes weddellii | reverse complement strand
GCGGATAGTCCCCTCAGCCCTGCATGGCTGGAGGAGACCCAGGGCAGGAGGGTCACTGGCTGTCTGGGTCTCGGGGCAGTACTGTGGGCCACCAAGGCTGATGGCCTGGGTTGCTGGCCTGGGAACAGTGTGGGCACCAGTTCCTGCTTCCTAGAGGGTGTAACTCCCCTCCCCAAAAGGAAGATGTAGAACAGGGGGTCAGTGCCGCCTTTCAGGAGTTCTGGCCGTGAGTTCGGCATTATAGGGAGGGGCCGTGCATTTCAACGCACGTTTGCCTGGCTGCTCCTATCTCAGAGGCAGGTGACACCCTTAGCCAGTGTGGCCGAGGGTGGCATTTGGGCCAGTCCAGGCCTTCCGGGGAGGACTCCACAGCTCTCTGCCTCTCACCATATGGTCTGTGTTGGGACACGTTGCCTTTAGCTTCGGGTTCTTATCACTCACCATGGGACGTTCTTGGTCTTTGCTTCTGTGTATGGTCTAACGCAGAGTCTCCAGGGCGGGGCTGGGTTCTCAGGAGCCCTCTTTGCTGCCGGGCCCAGGAAGATGCACTGGCTGCTCGGAATCCATGTGGAAAGGGACCCCCTAGCTGTGCGAGGACAGGCCAGGGCCCCTTGGGTGCACCTGGATAATTATCCCCCAGAGACCGCACAGGTCTGGGAGAGAAGGAACCATACTGGGGTGTGTGTGTGTGTGTGTGTGCGTGTGTGTGTGTGTGTATATATGTGTTCCATCTCATGGGATTAGTTAGAAATCTTGTGGTGGATTCCGGCAGCAAGGGAAGAACGCTGTTCTTATATGACCACAGCAGTATTTCTTTCCCAGAGCAAATTTCCCAGCACAAATGGAATATAACAAGATCTATTAGGGGGGGCGCCTGGGTGGCTCAGATGGTTGAGCGTCTGCCTTCGGCTCAGGTCATGATCCCAGGGTCCTGGGATCGAGTCCCGCATCGGGCTCCCTGCTCGGCGGGAAGCCTGCTTCTCCCTCTCCCACTCCCCCTGCTTGTGTTCCTGCTCTCGCTGTCTCTGTATCTGTCAAATAAATAAATAAAATCTTTAAAAAAAAAAAAAAAGATCTATTAGGGACGAGGCGGGGGTTTTCTCTGACAGTTTCCGTATATACTGCTTGGGTGTTGGGGGGGGAAGGCTGGGGCTCGAAAAGCCTCTGGAGACATGGACGCCTGGAGGAATCTTTTGCTCAAAGGACTTGGGGGTGGTGCTTCATTTGCGTAAATCGTGCTCGAAGCAACATTGCAACACGGAGGCCCAAAGTGCTGGAGGCGCCACCCAGCTTGAAAAGTGTAAATGAGAAACAGGTCCGTTTGGGGGAGTGTTTTGGTTTGTTTTTGTTTTTGGTGAGTTTCGATCAATCAGTTTACTTTCTCTAGGCTGCAGCTGAAGAATGTTTTTATGGAAGACCTTTGAATTATTTAAATTCCTGCAAGGAAAAGAGTGTATTACTGCAAATCAGAAACACTCCAGCTCTCCACTCCAGATTTCCCAGAGAAACAATTGTTTTCCGAAGGCGCACTCGGGCGACGTGAGGTTTCTTGGGTGCATATCCCGTGTAATCCTCCTGTTAGGGCGGAGCAGGCTGGGGTGGTCACCAGTGACCCCAGTGTGTGTGGAGGTGTGGCCCTGTGTCCTGTCTCCACACCATTCTGTCTGCTTCCTCATCTGAGGGAGTGCAGCCTTTCATCTAATTTTGTCACCAATACTAAATGGCCTTTCTATATTTCGACGCACTGAATCACCATGTCCGAATTTGTTCTATTATTTATGATGGCTCATGTTCGGGGATGATGAATCACGGCATTTTTTTCAAGCCCTTGCCTCCCGGAGCGGGGGCCCTCCCTCCTCTCCTGCTCACCCCTCTTTGAAGCCAGACCCCTGGGGGTGGGATTGCCCACCAGGAGCCCTGTGAGGGGTGGAAATCAAGATGAAAGGAAGGTTCTGGAATCTCCCAGGTCTGCAAGCCGGCAAATCCCTACGCAGCAGATAAATGGCCGAATGGCAACAGGAGTCTGTAGGAAAACAGAGCATCCCCGAGTCTCCCGAGTCTCCATGGCAGCTGGGATGGAGAGAAAGTGAGCGCGGGCTGCTTTGAGCCCCGTGATGGAGGGAGCAGGGCGAGCCAGAGAGCGGAGCCCAGCAGCAGCCTCTCCTCCAGCGCACATCTGGCCTGTGTGTGAGCACCCGGTCCCATCTGGAGCCCAGAGCCTTGAGGCCAGTCTGCCTGGACGGTGTGACCTTTACACAGTTCAGTGCCAGTCTCCTCGACCTCCTTCCCTGCTGCACTGGGACAGCTTCCCTGGGGATCTTAGACTTCCTTAAGCTTCTGCAGCCTCAGTCTGGTGACCCGGCCTGGGCTGGCGTGCCCGGTGGGGCAGGGCCCAGCAGTCTCTGAGTCTTGATACTGACTGGGTTGGAGGTCAGATGCCATGCCCTGACCAGCCCGTGAGAGCCCCTCATCATCCTGCCCTCTTTTAACTTGGTCACTGATCACCTTCCTTGCTCTCTTCCAAGTCCTCCCCGGGAAGCCTCCTGGGACCTCTCGGCTGGGGCAGGGCCCTCCCTGTCCCCTTCGCTACCCTGTCCCATCAGACACTGAATTATCCTTTGCTGCCACCGTCAGTCTGGGTCTGCTTCCTCCATTAGACTGGAGGAAAACAGCCCAGTGTTTTCCAGGTCTGAAGCCAGGCCCACACGTCAATGTGCTTTTTCCAGAACAGGCTTCTTGCCCTGGGAGTGCCCAGCCTGAGAGGCTCTGCCCGACACTCCAGGCCACCTCCGGCCAGATGGAGGGGACAGGACCTGACAGTGCAGAAGAAGGCGTCCTGATGGAAAGGAGGCCCCATGTGCCAGAGTCTTACTCTGGGGAGCTTCTCCCCCAGAGAGCACTTCTCTCGGGCCCTCGGCTTACAGCGGCGACTTGCAGAACCGCCATGCTGAGAGCGTGGGCACTGGGCCCCGGCCTTGGCTACCCGGCCCTGGATGTGACCGCAGGTGCCCCTCAAAGATCCTGGTGTCGGCCACGCTGGATGGTCCTCCCAGGTGCGCTGGCCCTCACTCCCCAGGAGCTCCTACTTAGGTCTGGGCATTGCTAAGCACTGACCCCCTCCTCTGTAAGTGTGTTGGCGGGGGGGGGGCATCTCCCAGGACGACCCACTGCTTATGACCCCTTAGGCTACCATTTGCTTGGGTCTTCATACACATCATCTCATGTAATCCTTGCAAAAATGCCACAAAATGGGTACTGTATTCCTGTTTACAGACAAGGCAATTGAGACATGGAGAAGCTCGAGGCCCAGGTTCCCAGAGGTCGTGAGTGGCAGAGCTGGGATTCAAACCCACATACATCTGTGTCCTGATTGAGTGCATGTGTCAGACCCCAGTAGAAGATTTTTTAAAAAGATTTATTTATTTATGAGAGAGACAGAGAGACAGCAAGAGAGAGAGAGAGAGAGAGAGTGAGCATAGCAGGGAGGGGCAGAGGGAGAGGGATAGAGAGAATCACAAGCAGACTCCGTGCTAAGCATGGGGCCTGATGCAGGACTCGATCTCCTGATTCTGAGATCAGGACCCGAGCCAAAACCAAGAGTGGGAGGCCCAAACGACTGTGCCACCCAGACGCCCCAGGCCGGCAGAAGCTTTTTGTGCATTTTCTCTCTGATGAGACTTCACAAAACCCTGGGAGAGATGTACTATTACTGTCTCTGTTTCATAGGTGAAGAAATTGAAACTCAGAGAGGTCAAGTGACTTACTCAAGGTCACACAGCTAGGGAATGGCAGGGATAGGACTCCATCTTAGTCTGTCTGGCTAGAACTCTGACCACATTTCTTCCTACCTTCTGCTGGCTGAGCAGCTTAGAAGCATTATCTTCAGGGTGCTGGTCTTTGAGGGGAGGGCTTTACCTCTGGCCATTGGATGGACTGGGCACCATGTGATGAGCTGCCTTTTCCTCCAGGGGGAAGCCCTGTCCTCCCCCAGAAGGAGCCAGCCCTCTTCCCGGTGAGTCTCGAGCACTGCGTCCCCTTGCCCACAGCAGGGCTGAGGCCAGGCTGTGTCGGGCACCGGCTTCACTGGAGGGCAGTGATTAGGTCTCTGAGCCGTTGGTGCTGATTTTCCTATTAAGCCATTGTTCGCCTCAGAGTAAGGCGGCCAGACTTGGGATAATTACTGGTTTTGCAGATCAGCAGAGTGCGAAGGAGATTTTGCTGTTGGTAAACAGTTTGGCAATTTGAAGAGCAAATTGTGACTTGCACGCGCAGAGAGAATGCCAGGCTGTTCCTGTGGAAACGCTGGGGAAGGAAGCGGCTGTCCAGGGCGGGAGCGGGGGAGGAGGGGCTGGTGAGGAATAGGGGGTGGTGCCGACAGAATTAAACTCAGCGTGGGGGCGCCTGGGTGGCTCAGTTGGTTGGGCATCCGACTCTTGATCTCAACTCAGGTCCTGATCTCAGGGTCATGGGATCGAGCCCCGAGTCGGTCTGGCTCCACGCTCAGTGGGGAGTCTGCTTCTCTCTCTCTCTCTCTCTCTTTCCCTCTCCCTCTGCCCCTCCCCCACTCTCGCTCTCTCTCAAATAAATAAATAAATCTTAAAAAACATAAAATAAACTCAGCTTGGACCACAGGCTCAGCCCTGTGGCAGGTGCCCCGCTGGGTTCTGAGAGGTCTTATCCCTGGGATTTTGATCCAGTGGGAGACCGGCTTATGAGCCGCACAAGCTCAGTGAATAAATACCAGCCCACACCCACCAGGATGGCTACCCTCAAAAAGGGAAACGACAAGTGCTGGCCAGGAGGTGGAGAAATCAGAACCCTTGTGCCGCTGGGAATGCAAGCGGGCGCAGCTCCTGTGAAAAACAGTGTGGCAGGCTCTCGACGAGCTAGATACAGAGTTACCCTGTGGTCCAGTGGCCTGGAGTGGAAATTTGCATAACGTACCTGTGCTCAGAGCAGCGTCAGCCATAATAGTCCAGAGGTGGAAGCAACCCAAGTGCCCATCGATGGATGAATGGATAATCAATATGTGCTGTCTACATGGAATATTATCCAGCCACAAAAAGGAAGGAAATTCTAACATATGCTATGACATGGATGAACCTTAGGGACTTCATGCTAATGAGCCAGGCACAAAAGGACAACTACCAGATGACTCTACTTGTATGTGGTGCCTAGAGGAGTCAAATTCATAGAGACGGAGAGTAGCAGGGTGGTTACCAGGGGCTGGGGGAGGGGGACGGGGGAGTTGTTATCTACGGGGGACAGAGTTTCAGTTCGGGAAGATGAAGACGCTCAGGAGATGGATGGCTTGCACAGCAACGTGCAGTTAATGCCACCGAACGTGCCCTTAAAAATGATTAAAACGGTCAGTTTTATGTTAGAGCTATTTTATCATAATAAAAACAAAACACAACAGTCCTTGGGTGGGGATGTGGCAGCATAGAACTTGCTAGAAATCAGAGCAACTAGGCAGCCGCCAGTGACCGCCCCCCCAGGGGACTGGTTGAGGGGGGACGACAGGTTCTAGTACCAAATATCTGTGGTGAGGATGAGCTGAATCCTTAATAATCCAGCAGGCGTTGACCACATCGTACCAGGCACCTGCCGCCTGCTGAAGCCAGGACACGCCCCCCTCGGGGTGCCGCAGACGCCAGGGCACAGGGCGGAGGAGGGTGGAGGGCAGAGCCAAGGGCGTTCCAGGCTGTGGGGGCCGCCAGGGACTCGGCCGGGCTCCCTGCGGGAGTTTCTTGATGTTCCCATTAGGCCCCCGCCAATAGCAAAAGTAATTTCAGGTTTGGCGGAGAACAATGCCCTCAATCACCCGGCTCCTCTCATTGCCAGTAATGACTGTTCTGCTCACCGCGCCGCAAGGCGCCCTAAAGCACTTGTTTGCTCGAACTCTGGAGCAGCTGCTGGGCAGGCGGCCGGGGGAGCTCCGGCGTCTGGGACCCCGGCTCCAGCTGCTCTGCCTCCTGCAGGAATGTCGCCAGCCGGCCGATGGCAGCCTGCACCGGGCTAGGTGTCCCCAGGCACCTGCTCGGCCTGTCGGCTTGGGGGCTGGCTGTCACCTGCGGCCTCCCTCCGAGGAGAGGCCATTCACCAGGATGATGACGACAAAGACAGCGACAGTCCCTTTGAGGTGCGCAGCCCTTTACAGTTTAGGCCGCACGTCCCCAATCGATGTCTCATTTCATCTTTCCAGCCAGCCTGGGGTTTTAAGGATGATCTGCATTTTCCAGGCGAGGCTCGGGGAGCGTGAAGGAATGCCTCACCCGGCTGGTCATCAGGACGGATGACACTCCACTCTGATGTGACCAAGGCCAGGACAGGGCTCTCCCCGACCACAGATGGGGTTAGAGACTCTGTGGCTCAATGACCTGCCTTTTGTCCTCCATAAAATGGTGTGGCAGTGCTGTCCCCACTGGCCTCACAGGCACGACGAGGGCGCCTGGTGACGTGGGGGACGGGACAGGGACACAGAAACTGTGGAGGGCATGAGACCAGAGAAAGGGTCAGGGCTGGTGGGGTTCTGTCTCACCTTGTTGACACCCTCTGTCTCTGCCTCAGAACCAGTTCGGATGCTGTGAGTCATCCTCACGCAGGGAAATGGGGCCGGGGGCCCAGAATCACCACAGTGACGGGGCAAGTCGCATTAGTTAGAAAGGGATAAAAATGAGGGACCCCTTCTGAGATACAAACAAGTGAGCTGCTAGTAGGATCCAGTGTCACGGAGGGAGCCCAGCAGAGTTAATGGTGGGGCCACGGGTGGAGGCCCTCGGGGAGGAGGCTGGATGAAGAGTGTTAACGAGCACACACTGGCCGAGGCTTGCCTGGCCACTGGGCCCAGCCTGGGTCATCCTTGAGGGCTGGGGGTTGGCAGAGCCAGTGACATTTGCACAACCACACGAGCGACTGGAGTTGTCCTACAGGTTCCTTTGGCTTCCGGGAATTTGGTTAAGTATGACTAAGTCGGTGCCCCTGACTCATGCCTGAGATCAATCTGGGGCTGGGGTCAGCAGGGAAGGGAGAGTCGCTCAAGGCTCCTGAATCCAGGACCCAGGGGAAAGCATTCTTAGCTTGACCAGACCCTCTCCCTCTTTGGGGGACCCACTCCTCATCTACCCGAAGCCCTCACACACTTGGTTCGGGGTGCACCCCACACTCCCTTGCCCTGAAGTGTTCCAGAGGTGAGCGCGGAACCAGGTCCGGCCAACTGCAGCTCCCATTGCCTGGGTCTGGATGGGAGGGGCCCCAGCCAGAGCGCCGACCCCCAGTTGGAGCTACCAGGGGCGAGAACGTCTTTCCTCCGGGTTACCGAGGTGGTGGTGCCCCTGGACGCCTTTACCCTCTCGTGGGCTCCATGCTGAAGAACAAGAGCAGCTGACAGAGAAAGACATCCCTGACTGGAGCCCCTAATCCAGCCGTGTCTGAACCTGACAGCCCCCCGGACTTCTTAGTGTCGTGAGCTGACACACTCCCTTTTCTGTCTGAGCTGGATGGGGCCGAGTTCCTGTCATTAGCGACCAAAAGTGTTCCAACTAAAAATACACGAGGTATTTTAACTTCTTTAAACCTTGTTCTAAATTATGTATTGCTCCTTTAAATATAATCATTGGTGGTTGGTAATAATTTATCTTCAGGTCTTTTAATAAAATGTTCTGTTTTGTAGAAAACCCTAATTGAGTGGAGAAGCATTTAATAAAGGCGGCTCTCTTTGTTCCAACCCGCCTCTGGAGGCCTAGCTTGTAGGGAAGGTGGCCGCTGCAGGGCCTGTGGGGAAGGAAACCGCCCTTGGGGGGCCCGGCCCCTCAGGCTGGTGATGGCCAGCGAAGTGCCGAGACTGGGGGAGGCCCGCCCGGCGGGGAGCCTGCAGCCCACTGGGAAGCGGTCCCCATCCAGTGGGAGGGGAGGGGACAGGCACAGCTCCGTGGCTCAGGCATCCCGTGGCTCAGGCCGCGATCCACTGGGTCATTCCATGCTCAACAGTGAGACTACTGTGGGTGTCATTGTCCCCGTCTTGCTGACCCCACTGTTGGGTCAGCTACTCAGTGACAAAATAGGGACTCAAAGCCCAGTCTCCCCGCCCTCTGTCACGTGCCGTTGGGGATTACAGGGACAACTGTCATCTCCTAGGAGGCTGCAGGAAATGGATTGCTGTCCCCAGCCTACAGATGGTCAAATGGAGGACCAGAGGGTTAGGGGCCTTGCCCGGGGCACTGAGGATGTCCCTGGGATCCAAAATCCCCATGGGTTTCATTGGGTCTCCTCCAAAGGGTATGTTCAAGTCCCAACCCCTGTGACCTTATTTGGAAATTGGGCTTTTGAGGATGTAATCAAGGTAAGATGAAGGTCGTATTGGAATAAGGCCCTAACCGCAAATGACTGGTGTCCTTATACAAAGAGGGGAGAGAGACAGACACTCAGAGGGACGGCCACGTGAAGACACAGGCAGGTGTTGGGGTGACACAGCCACAGCCAAGAAGCGCCGGGGCCACCGGCAGCTGGAAGAGGCGGGAAGGAGACTCTCCTAGGGAATCCTGCGTTCGGATTTCTGCCTTCCAGAACTGTGAGACAAGGCATCGCGGTGGTTTGAAGCCACCCAGCGTGTGGCGCTTTGCTAGGGCGGCCCTGGGAAATGTGCACACTCGGAGAGCTGGACAGGACCTGGCCGCCCAGGACGCGCAGCCGGCATGTTCAGTGAAGAAGGCGGGGAGGGGAGCCAGTCATGAGCCGTCCGTTAGCTGCGGAGCGGCTCGGCGAGGCTCAGCCCACGAGGAGCAGGTCGCCACACCAGCTGTCCCAGAGCTGCCCCCTTGCGCGGGGAGCCCCGCGGCGCTGGGAGCCTGGAGCACAGGATGCTCTCACGGGGGAGAAAAACTCAGAGCCGTCAGAGAGACAGACGGTGCGGGACCACCGGCAGCTTCTGGGCTGGGCTCCCGGTTCAGAGGAGGCCCATTGGTTCTCACAACTCCGGGGGTAGGGGTTACCCCCTCCCCTCCATCAACAAACGAGGACGCTGGACTCAGGTGAAGTCGCTTGGGCAGGCCTAACAGTATTAAGTGACCAAGTCCAGGTTCGGGCCCAGGCTTGCAGAACTCCAAAGCTTGGTGCACCCCCCGGCCCCCTTGTGTCTACCCCCACCGGGGCCTTGGGCAGAGTTAGGGTGCCCACAGCCTTCTCACGGTGACCCCCTTGATCAAAGGAGCAGGAGTAAGGAGGAAGCTTGGAATCTTCCATCACTGCACTCCTGGGATGCCCCGGGGACCTGTCCCATGTCATTTCATCGAGTCCTATCCTCTTTCTCTCTCAGTGCTACATTAAGAGCCTTTTTAGGGGCGCCTGGGTGGCTCAGATGGTTAAGCTTCTGCCTTCGGCTCAGGTCACGATCCCAGGGTCCTGGGATCGAGTCCCGCATCGGACTCCCTGCTCAGCGGGGAGCCTGCTTCTCCCTCTGCCTCTCTCTCTCTCTCATGAATAAATAAAATCTTAAAAAAAAAAAAAGAGCCTTTTTAAAAGTCCATTTTGCTGGTCTCAAAGCGTGAGTGGTTGAGCACAGCATCCTCTGGGAGGACCCATTTTCCAGAAGACACACCTAGCCCTAGTCCCGGGGAACGGGCCCACCTCTCCTGCTCCCTCACCTCCACCTGTGGTTGCCTGCTGTTGTTTTGTTCCAAGGCCAAATGCTCCTTGTCCCCAGCCCAGCTCTGGCCGACTCACTGGAGGCCACAGTCCCCATGGACCAGGAGGCCCTGCCCATCACCCCCACTGACCTGTCTTTTTGCTCCATTGGGCATCCCCTGTTTGGGGGTCTCCCTGGGCCGCTTCTCTGTCCTGTGTGAGGTCGGCCAGGATGCAGCAGTGCTAGGACCCAACCAGCTTTTCCTGACCTTGTGTCACCCCCTGGGTATCCCCAACCTGTGAAGGTCAAGGGCTCGCTGGAAGTGCAGGCGGGCTGCTCCCAAGCCTGACCTCACAGCCTCACTGTGCCTCTAGATTGTGTGGCTGGGTGATGTTAGGTGTGGCCCGGAACTTTGCAAGCCTCTGAAACACCATTTCGACTGTGACCCAGAAGCTTCTGAAATATTAAAATCTCGTTAGCTCCCTGAGCTTCTCGAGGGTTGCAGAGTCCATGACTTCCTCTGGTCTCAGAAGTCCATTTTGGATCGTGGCTGTTCACTTCCCTTTGCAGGGTGAGACTGGGCTGGGAGCAGACACCCCTCGGGGTCTCCCCTACCTGCCCGCAGCCTTTGGCTACTGCCCTGTCCTTGCTCCCCAGGGAGGGCTCACCGGGCCCGCCCTGAGCCTCCCTTGCAGCACCCTATGGACAGCTCTGGAGCAGCAGTGGCCCCCATGGCGGGCACAGCTCTGATACCCCTGACCTTCATCAGCGGACCCAGCCTCGGTGGGGCTTGTCCACCAACATTCTCTTTTGCCAAGGCCTCTGACTTGGGGTTTTTTGTGAGCGTTCCCCAAATCAGTCAAACAAGCTATTCCAGTTACATGTTGCTGTGTAAGAAATCACCTCAAAATATAGTGGCCCCCAATACCACCAATCTTTTTGTTGTCTCTCATGGTTTCTGTGGGTCAGGAATTTGGGGAGGGTCCAGTTGAAAAGTTCTAACTCAGGATCTCATGTGGCTGCAGTCAGACATGCTTCGAGTCAGAGCAGCAGGGTCTGAAGGCCTTGGGGGCCAGGCAGGCATCGCTCTCTTGAAGTCCCAGGGGTTCTTCATGCAGTCTCTCTTGTAGGCTGGTTTGGGCTTCCTGACAACATGGCAGCCAATGGCAGTCCAGCTGATTGAATGGAGGCCGAAAGCTTCACGAGCAAATATCCCAGCGACCGAAGTGGAAGCCAGTGAAGGGGATGGTTGGAGGGATTTGGGCTGAGATAGGTCGACTCTGTGCAAGGCAAGCCTGTGCCCAAAATGGCCTCCTAGACGGGCCCCTTAGCCTCTGGCCTGTCAGCAGCCTCCCGGGACAGCCATCACTGGCCCCTCTGCTGGGGGCGTGATGGAGTGCAGCCCGTCAGAGTTGGGCAGCCTCTGGGCAGACAGGGCTGCCTGCTGCCAGGACCCGGCACACTCACTCCTGCTTCCATGGGCCAAGTGACCCTCTGAGGTGATGGCAGAGTGGAGGTATTGATTGCAAGTTAATAATTAACCGTTGTCACAACGAGGACGGAAGCCACAAGAGAGCAGGCCTGGGATGCCAGGAGCTCTGTTCCCCAGCATCTGCCCAGTGAAAGTGCGTGTGCACGTGTGTGTACGTTTATAAGAGATTTGTTATAGGGATTTGACCTTGGGCAGCTTGCAACTGTGGAGGCTGGTTAAGCAGTCTCTGGAAGGCTGTTATCTTTGCGGCTGATGCCGGAGCTTGAAGTCCCCTAGACAGGCAGGTAGGAAGGGAATTGAAGTCCCCAGGACAGAAAGGTGGGAGGGAAGAGGAAGAATAAGCTGGAAACTTTGATGAGCTGGGGCCCACGAGGATGGACTAAGATGTGCGTCAGTCCTGTTGCCTCTGACCTTGGGGTGTGGGTGTCCCCCAGAGGCTGCACCCTCATCATAGAGCCAAGCATACACACCTGCTTTCTTCATTTCCTTTCTTTTCTTAATTGGTCTCTTAATTTCCTTTCCAGATTGGTCATTGGTAGGGGATAGAAACACAACTGCTTTGCCTGTTGATTTTGTGTCCGGCTACTTTGCTGAACTCATTTATTAGTTCTAATAGTTATTTTGGTGAAATCTTTAGGGTTTTCTACATATAAGATCATATC
This sequence comes from Leptonychotes weddellii, assembly GCF_054177405.1. Lineage (NCBI taxonomy): Eukaryota > Metazoa > Chordata > Mammalia > Carnivora > Phocidae > Leptonychotes > Leptonychotes weddellii. The sequence goes on along the minus strand of NW_027896011.1, from coordinate 1,181 downwards.
ATCTGCAAACAGAGATAATTTTACTTCTTCCTTTCCAATTTGGATGCCCTTTATTTCTTTCTCTTGCCTAATTTCCCTGGATAGAATTTCCAGGTACATACATTGCACAGATGTGATGAAGGTGGACATCCTTGCCCTGTTCCTGATGTTAGAGAGAAAACTTTCAGTCTTCCACCACTGAATATGGTGTTTGTGGTGGGTTTTCCATATGTGGCTTTTATTATGTTGAGGTACTTTCCTTCTATGCCTAGTTTCTTGCATGTTTTTATCATGAATGGGTGTTGTGTTTTATCAAATGCTTTTTCTGCATCAGTTGAGAGGTCATGTGGTCCCCCCCTTCATTCCGCTGATGTGGGGTATCCCACCAATCAGTTTTTGTATGTCAAACCATCCTTGCATTCCAGCAAGAAATCCCATTTGGCCATGCTTAATTAGTTTGCTAGTATTTTGTTGAGGATTTTTGCATCAATAGTGATAAAGGGTTACCTTTTGTCTTTGTCTGGAGTTGGCATCAGGGCCGTGCTAGCCTCATAGAGTGACTTAGGCAGCATTCCCTCCTCTTCAGTTTTTTTGGGAAAATTTTGGGAAAGATTGGTATTTGTTATTCTCTAAATATTTCATCGGATTTATCAGGGAAGCCATTAGATCCAGGGATTTTTTTTTTTTTTAGTCAGAGTTTTGATTACTGATTCAATCTCCTTACCAGTTTTAGATCTACTCAGATTTTCTCTTCCTTCATGATTCAGTCTTGGTAGGTTCCATGTTTCTAGGGATTGCATCTAGGTTGTCTGCTTTGTTTTGTTTACAAGTGTTCGCAGTACTCTCTTATAATCCCTTTGATTTCCATAGAATCAGTAGTAATGTCCCCACTTTCATTTCTGATTTTTGTAATTTGATCTTTCTCTCTCTTTTCTTTTGAAATCATCGTAACTAAAAGTGTGTCTGTTTTGTTGGCATTTTTCAAAGAACTGACTTTTGATTTTTTTAATTTTCTCTATTTTTTTTCTATTCTCTATTTCACTTACCTCTGCTCTGATCTTTATTATTTCTTTCTTTCTGCTAGCTATAAATATCCCCCAGAGTACTACTTTTGTTGCATCCCATAAGCTTTGGTATGTTGCATTTTCGTGTTCACTTGTCTCTAAGTATTTTCTGATTTCCCTTATTATTTCTTCTTTGAC
>NW_027896010.1:0-239 GCF_054177405.1 Leptonychotes weddellii | reverse complement strand
CTTATTCTATCTCTATACCTACAAATTCCCCTCGTCACTATATCATTGAAGGAACCATCAGCACTACCTAGATACTTACAGAACTCCAAGGTCAATCCTTGAAGAGATGCTTTCCTATCTTCAAGGTATACCTGCAGTAATCCCATAGTCAATGAAATAGTGAAGGGCACTATGATAAATTACCTGGATATCTACTAATCCATCTAGCACTACTATGTCAAGTACACATTATCTTCAAA
>NW_027896009.1:0-239 GCF_054177405.1 Leptonychotes weddellii | reverse complement strand
AGCCCCGGCTCCAGGGGCCTGCAGTGCCCTCAGTGCCTCAGGTGAGCTGAGAGGAGAGTGCTGCGCATGCGCCAGCTTGGGGCAGAGTAGCCAGTGATGTGGAACAGGACAAGTGTGGGGAGAGTTCGCCTGAATGTAGGGCTTGAGGTTCCTTGACTATGACCCTGTAGCATCCAGTCAGGACAAGAGTGACCTGGGGGCAGCGAGAACAGGATCAGCAGTCAGCAGGACTGAAACTC
>NW_027896008.1:0-239 GCF_054177405.1 Leptonychotes weddellii | reverse complement strand
GAAGGCATATGATAGGCAGAAATACATATCATCATCATTGCCATTTTACAGCCAAGAAAACTTGAGGCATCAAGAATGAAGCACTCTTGGGCCCGGAGCAAGATGGCGGAGGAGTAGGAGACCTGGATTTCGTCTCCTCTCAGGAATTCAGCTGGATAGGGATCAAACCATTCTGAACACCTACAAACTCAACAGGAGATCGAAGAAAAGAATCGCAACAACTCTCTGAACAGAAAAGC
>NW_027896007.1:0-239 GCF_054177405.1 Leptonychotes weddellii | reverse complement strand
TATATCATGTGTACTTAGCTCTAGCAATTGGTTTTCTTTTGGCATTTAGAATCCATCTGGCCATGACATATTGATGACACTTGGCATGGATTAAGGAATTACAAATCCATTATAAACATTATGTTTCCAAAAATAGATTAAATTTGGTAAAAATGCAGTGAGTCTCTGTTCATTGTGAACATATTCTTAGGTAGGGGCATATTAATTAACAAAAATGGTGGAGTAGTACTTTTACTCAT
>NW_027896006.1:0-239 GCF_054177405.1 Leptonychotes weddellii | reverse complement strand
CCCCCGCTTTTCTCTGCGCCCTCCCCTTTAAGCGCCTCCAGTCTCGAATACAATGAGCAGTAACAAATGAATACAAATACAAACTAACAATTCCTTCAACAATGATGACATTTACTGAGGATTTTCTGTGCGCTGGGACATCACCAGATACAGGTCTGTTACCTCCCGAATCGGTCCAGTCCAGTCCAGTCCGGCCAGCAAGACACCAGGTGACCTGGATTTGGGCTCAGCTTTGCTTA
>NW_027896005.1:0-239 GCF_054177405.1 Leptonychotes weddellii | reverse complement strand
TGTTTTTTCCCACTGTTTCTGACTGCGACTTGCCTTGTCTCTGGCGCTTTGGTTTAGCAACAGACACGAGTGAACACGGCCTCACATGCATCCCCATTGGATGTACTAGCAACTCATGCTCTGGTCTGGGTTCCTCTCTCCCTCCCCTGGAGCCAGCTGCCTTGGCCTTCGCACCCAGCCCGGAATCCTGTCCCCCTGTACTGTCCACCTCACCCCTCCAACCACCCAGCCCGATATCC
>NW_027896004.1:0-239 GCF_054177405.1 Leptonychotes weddellii | reverse complement strand
GAAAGACAACATAATAATACTACAAGATGGAATTTATTTCTGTATTTTCAAGGCCACTCAGCTGTTTTAGGTTTTTGTTAATATGACACATCCTATGTTTGCTATTTTATTAGTTAGGTTCAAATCACCATTATTTCATCAGATACTTTGTTTTAAAAAATTATTTTAGTTTGGTATAATTAATTCACAGACCCCCCCCATATATATGTATATAGTTGGTTGCTGAGAACAGAGACTAG
>NW_027896003.1:0-239 GCF_054177405.1 Leptonychotes weddellii | reverse complement strand
ATATTCATATAAGGCAAAAATGAAATTTTCAATAAATGATTACACATATGGAAAAATTGTAAATAAGTAGTATTTTTTTTTATTCTTATGTTAATCCCCATACATTACATCATTAGTTCTAGATGAAGTGTTCCATGATTCATTGCTCGTGCATAACACCCAGTGCTCCATGCAGAACGTGCCCTCCTCAATACCCACCACCAGGCCAACCCATCCTCCCACCCCCCTCCCCTCTAGAA
>NW_027896002.1:0-239 GCF_054177405.1 Leptonychotes weddellii | reverse complement strand
GGGACTCCAGGATCATGACCTGAGCCGAAGGCAGTCGCCCAACCGACTGAGCCACCCAGGCGCCCGACAGTATCACTTTTTAACTTTTGCTTCTGAACGGTTCAACACTTTCTCTTTACGCTCCACACCTATTATTTCTGGAATATTATTACAAAGCTAAAAAAAAAAGCATATGAATTGTTTTTAAATGTTTTCTTTAGGAAAAGGTAAAAAAATGTTTAAGTGACGTTTTTCAAGGA
>NW_027896001.1:0-239 GCF_054177405.1 Leptonychotes weddellii | reverse complement strand
TAGTGTTGAAGAAGATACACATTTCCCTTTGCTAATTGTGGATATCTTGTTTTCTTTTTTAAGTTTACCTACTTGAAATGTGGTTCTAACTTTTGTGATGTGGTTCACTTTTCTATTTTGTTGCCATATGGAATGTATGTGGTTTTTTGTTGTTGTTGATCAAGAATACTTTATATCGTGGGCGCCTGGGTGGCTCAGTTGGTTAAGCGATTGCCTTCGGCTCAGGTCATGATCCTGGA
>NW_027896000.1:0-1549 GCF_054177405.1 Leptonychotes weddellii | reverse complement strand
TAACATAATAAAAAAGAAAAAAAGAAAACCTTGGGGAGTTCTATTCAGGCAACAACCTTAGAGGATTGAGCAAGAGGACTCAGACCGCCTTACACCTTCCACCACCCGGAATTCTCCTTCTCTAGTCCCCATAAGTGCCTTGTCTTGACCCCTTGCTAACTGACTTCTGTTTTTTGTATGGTCACTTGTTGGCACCTATGTACCTCCTTTGCTTTAGGCTCCATGACTCTTTACTAAGCTGATGAGCCTGCCAACATTGGACGATCAGCCCTTGCCCTTGCTATGTTGTGACATTTACCTCTACTTGATGGCCAGGACTCCCAAAAATCCCATCAGCGTTGAACAGTGGGAAGCCCCATCTGTCCCTACTGTCTGATGCTAGGGATGGCTGGACATCTGCCCATGTTTAGCTTCTGTCTGCACTGGGTTTTTCACATTGAACTTTCCTCTCTCTGACAGAAGCTTCCAGAGCATGTGGTGACTCCTGAAGGTCTCCTAGATCAATAAGAGAAGCAAGATTTTTCTTCCCTTGGGGAGATCACCAGACAGGTGACTCATCTGTCACTCCTAATTAGCAGAAAGGGTCTGAACATTGGAGAATACACAGAGAAAAAAGGATTGGGATTAACCAGACACCAGGGTTCATTAAAAAAAACCAAAAACAAACCTGTTTTTCCAGAATGTAGCCTGTTCATGATGTAGTGTTAGGAGAACAGAGAAAAAATAAAATGAAGTTAATCAGCAGTGGTAGCCTATCTTAGAAAGTCTTGAAGAGGGGCTACCATAGAGAGATTCGGGTTGCCCATGGAGACATGCAGAAGAAACAGCATGTAGCCAAGGGCACAAAAAAAAAAAAAAAAAAAAAAAAAAGCCCATCTTGGAAGGAGCTGGTTACCAAGAATTAGGCATGGAATGTATTCTCTTTTTTTATTTTATTTATTTATTTGAGACAGACAGAGAGCGAGAGTGCCCAAGCAGGGGGGAGGGGCAGAGGGAGAGGGAGAAGCAGATTCCCCGCTGAGCAGGGAGCCCGACACGGGGCTCTCGATCCCAGGACCCTGAGATCATAACCTGAGCCAAAGACAGACGCTTCACCGACTGAGCCACCCAGGCGCCCCTGGAATGTATTCTTTATAGCTTACAGAATTCTATCCAAGATCCCTTCTCTCTGATGCCACTGTGGACCCTCCAAACCAGAAGCTGCAAAGGGGCAGCCAGTATTTTGTGTGGCAAGCACAATTTTAACAATTCTTTCTTTGAATGGGAATGCTTTTTATGGTGCAGGTTTCCTGCTCACCCTGTCTGACCATCCCTTTAAATCAGATCTTTTTACATATTCACAAGACTTTACTACCTGGCCTCTGAAGGCATTTGCACAGGACTGCTCGAGAATATTATCTAGCACACAGGAGATGAGAGGTTAATGATGCCCACCTTGGATTCTGGGTTTTAGAGCCCATTGGGGGATGCCTGAGAGCTTCCTGGCCAGAGGGTCTGGGAGAACTCAGGGGGAAAGGCAAGCCTGAGTACTTGTAGACTGGACAGGGTA
>NW_027895999.1:0-239 GCF_054177405.1 Leptonychotes weddellii | reverse complement strand
TCTCTCTCAAATAAATAAATAAAATCTTAAAAAAAAAAAAAGTTTTGTACTGAATGAACCTATTTTAATTACCTGTTTGTGAAATACCTGAGCATGGAAATTTTAGTCTTTTAAAAATAGATGTGGAAAGGGCGCCTGGGTGGCTCAGTTGGTTAAGCGACTGCCTTCGGCTCAGGTCATGATCCTGGAGTCCCTGGATCGAGTCCCGCATCGGGCTCCCTGCTCGGCAGGGAGTCTGC
>NW_027895998.1:0-239 GCF_054177405.1 Leptonychotes weddellii | reverse complement strand
GGAAACACCATCCTGATCCTTCTGATCCACTGTGATGCTCACCTTCATAACCCCATGTACTTTTTTATCACCCAGTTGTCTCTCATGGATGTGATGTACATTTCTGTCACTGTGCCCAAGATGCTCATGGACCAGGTCATGGGTGTGAAACAGATCTCAGCCCCTGAGTGTGGGATGCAGATGTTTCTCTATCTGACACTAGGAGGTTCAGAAGTTTTCCTTCTTGCTGCCATGGCCTA
>NW_027895997.1:0-239 GCF_054177405.1 Leptonychotes weddellii | reverse complement strand
GGGTGCAGCGGATGGAGAAGGGCTCTGTCCTCCATCTGTAGCTTCTTGTTTTAACGGTGTTGTTTTCTCTCACACTCCCCACCCCCAGTTTGTATTCTTTTTTTTTTTTTTTTTTTAAAGATTTTATTTATTTATTTGAGACAGAGAGAATGAGAGAGAGAGAGCACATGAGAGGGGGGAGGGTCAGAGGGAGAAGCAGACTCCCTGCCGAGCAGGGAGCCCGATGCGGGACTCGATCC
>NW_027895996.1:0-239 GCF_054177405.1 Leptonychotes weddellii | reverse complement strand
GGTTACCACCTTGACAGTGTAGACAAGAGCAGGGTCTGGGTGCCATACGTCGCCTTGGTGCCTCTGTGAGCCCCCAGCCCGCTCCCTAGATTCCCTGGGACACAGCAAAGCAGGTGCAATTTAGAAGAGCAACTAGAATAGAAAAGATGCAGTCCTAGAACTCTGCTAAATGGCAAGGGAACTGCTGGAACCCTCTTCAAGTCCAGAGGGCTAGCAAGCAACCGAGTTTACATTCCCCC
>NW_027895995.1:0-239 GCF_054177405.1 Leptonychotes weddellii | reverse complement strand
TGATTTTAGTCATTCTGACGCATGCGAGGGGGTATCTCATTGTATTTTTAAAAATTTTTTAAATCTCATTGTGTTTTTGATATACATTTTTGATAATTATGATCGCCTTTTCATATACCTGCTGGCCATTTATATATCTTCTTTAGAAAAACGTCTGTTCAGATCTTCTGCCCATTTTTAAATTGGACTTTTTTTTTTTACTGTTGAGTTTAAAGTTCTTTATGTATTTTGGGTATTAA
>NW_027895994.1:0-239 GCF_054177405.1 Leptonychotes weddellii | reverse complement strand
AAAAAAAAAAGTAGAATTGGCAATCTTAAGAATTTACCCATTCCTAAATCCAAATCAAAACCTCAATGAGATACTACCTCACACCAGTCAAAATGGCTAAAATTAACAAGTCAGGAAATGACAGATGTTGGCGAGGATGAGGAGAAAGGGGAACCCTCTTACACTGCTGGTGGGAATGCAAGCTGGTGCAGCCACTCTGGAAAACAGTATGGAGGTTCTTCAAAAAGTTGAAAATAGAG
>NW_027895993.1:0-239 GCF_054177405.1 Leptonychotes weddellii | reverse complement strand
TTGTTCCAGCTCTGTGAAAAATGTCAATGGTATTTTGATAGGGATTGCATTGAATGTATAGATTGCTCTGGTTATCAAAGATATTTTAACAATATTTGTTCTTCCAATCCATGAGCATGGAATGTTTTTCCATTTCTTTGTGTCTTCCTCAGTTTCTTTCATGAGTGTTGTATAGTTTTCAGAGTACAGATCCTTTACCCCTTTGATTAGGTTTATTCCTAGGTATCTTATGGTTTTTG
>NW_027895992.1:0-239 GCF_054177405.1 Leptonychotes weddellii | reverse complement strand
GGTGGTCCAGCCGCGTTGGCACAGAACACTAGGTATTCCGAGCGCGCTCTCAGGACCCCTGCTAGGCCTTCGTCTCTGGTCCCCCATGAGCCCCTCTGAGCAGACTGTGTTCCGTCCTCTCCATGAACGAGGCCCAGGGTCTGTCCACACTGGGCACCCAGGTGTCAGAGGGCTGTGCTGATTGAGTTCTCAGCACAATGCCTGGCTGGGGGCCGTTAAGGGACTTGATCTCTGGGAGG
>NW_027895991.1:0-239 GCF_054177405.1 Leptonychotes weddellii | reverse complement strand
TGACCGTCATGCCCTTCAGCATGGTCAGGTCCGTGGAGAGCTGCTGGTACTTTGGGCCAAGTTTCTGTACCTTCCACACGTGCTGCGAGGTGGCTGTTTGTTACTCTTCTCTCTTCCACTTGTGCTTCATCTCCATCGACAGGTACCTTGCTGTTACTGACCCTCTGGTCTCTCCTAGCAAGTTCACGGTGTCTGTGTCAGGGATATGCGTCAGCGTCTTCTGGATCCTTCCCCTTGTA
>NW_027895990.1:0-239 GCF_054177405.1 Leptonychotes weddellii | reverse complement strand
GCGCTGTGAATTGTGTAAGACTGATGAATCACAGACCTGTACCGCTGAAACAAATAATATATGTTAATTAAAAAATTAAAAAAATATTTTAAAAAAGTTCATTGAAATCTATCCTTAATGAAAAAAATGGCTGCTGCTAGTTTTTGATATGATCTCTCCACTAGCAGTACCTATCTGATGGCAAACAGAGTACAGGATTCAGCGCTCTAATTAGAGGAGACAAATAGAAGTATTTTTTT
>NW_027895989.1:0-1549 GCF_054177405.1 Leptonychotes weddellii | reverse complement strand
GAACAAAATGCTAACAGGGTAACAATGTCCCCAGAAAATATACTCTAAACAAATCAGAAAAGACCTGAAACTGGGAGAAAAGAAAGGGAAAGAGAGAAAAAAGAAAAAGAAAAAAATAGATCATAACAAACAAAAACAGAACAAAACAAAACAAAAAAACAAGAATATGATCAAATATGATCAGGCTGGTACATAGATCAGTTGCACACACTAGATTTTGGGTGTATTTGGTCTGTTAGAAAAAAGTGTCTCCCAAAATTTTAAAGAAGGAAAAACTTATATATGTACAAAAATAAGGGTTGATACGATGAAGGGATGGAATAAGAATGTAAAGATGAAAATTATAAAAAATTTTATAAGAAGAATTGATAAGAAGTTGTTTGAAAAAAGAAAGAAGAGGATTTAAAAAAAAAGAAAAAAAGGGAGAGAATGTGATCAGGCAGGAGACTAAAACAAAGCCATACACTAGAGATTTAGGGATATTTTGATCTGTTAGAAGAAACTGTATCTCAAAATTTTAAAGAGAGAACAACTTATATATATATACACCAAAAATAAGGGTTACTACTATGAAGGGATAGAGTATGACTCTAAAAATGAAAAATAAAAAACATTTTTTTAAAAAAAGGATTGATAAGATGTTGGTTGAAAAAGGGAAAAAGAAAAATTAAAAAAAGGAAGATACTTAAAAAAATTAACTTTGAAAGACTAAAGAATCATGGGAAAAAAGCCATGAATTCTATTTGCAGTATTCCCCTAGTGCTGGAGTTCTGTTGTTCTCATTGATCGGTAAACTTGGTCTTGGCTGGCAGTTTTTGCTGATCTTCTGGGGGAGGGGCCTATTGCCATGGTTCCCAATTGTCTTTGCGGGAAGTGGAATTGCCCTGCTCTTGCTGGTCTGGGCTAAGTAATCTGCTCGGTTTGCTCTCGGGAGCTTTTGTTCCCTGCAAGCTTTCCGTACAGCTTTGGAGGATGAGAAAGAAAATGGCGGCCTCCCAATCTCTGCCCCAGAAGAGCTGAGAACTTGAGGTTCTGCTCCTTAGTGCATCCCCAGAGAAAAGCAGTCAGTCACTCCTGTCTCCCCGGTCTCCAGCTGCACTCCATGCTCACCCAGCCTGTGACCGAGCATTTCTGTCTCTGGCACCCGACCCGGTGTGGAGTCTCTAAACCCAGCAGATCCCTGTGGTGCACTCCCGGACAGCTCCTCCTGGGGGAGGATCTGCCGCTTGTTGGGTCCCTGCTGGAAGAGTAGTGGCCTGACTGCTGTGGATCACGGTTTATGGCAACCCCGAGCTGAGACCCCATGCCTCGGCTCCATCTCTGCAGCCAGCTTCCACACTCCAATACCTCCGATACCTGGGACCTCTGCCACACCCAGGCACCCCCGGTCTTTCTGTGACCCCGAGGGTCCTGAGACCACACTGTCCTGTGAGGTTTCTATCCCCTACTTAGCCACTGGAGCAACATCTGTCAGCAAAGCCAACTTCTAAAAGTTCCGATTTTGTGCTCTGCTGCTCTATCACTTGCCAGAAGCGGCGGACAGAGACCC
>NW_027895988.1:0-239 GCF_054177405.1 Leptonychotes weddellii | reverse complement strand
TCTGGAAGGTCGGTATATTTGTTTGCTAGGCCTTCTGCAACAAAGCACCACACAGAGTGGTTTAGACAAGGTAAATTTATTGTCTCCGTTTTGGAGGCTGGAATTCTGGGAGTAAAGTATCAGTAGGGTTGGTTCCTTCGGAGGCTTGGGAGGGAGGATCTGTTCCACCCTCTCTTTTTAACCTGTAGTTGGCTGTGTTCTCCCTACATTTTTTTCACATCAGCTTCTCTTTCTGAGTG
>NW_027895987.1:0-239 GCF_054177405.1 Leptonychotes weddellii | reverse complement strand
AATTCAGATTTCAATTACAAGTCTATGAGACACAAAGATCGCGTGTCAACCTGACGGTAGCAGCTGGATGCACTTACCTCTTTGAGCGTTAACACAGTAACTCAGATGGTCTAAAACTTGTTACAGCTAATTGGGACAGATTGATCTTTTTTTTAAAAAAACAAAACAAGGGGCGCCTGGGTGGCTCAGATGGTTAAGCGTCTGCCTTCGGCTCAGGTCATGATCCCAGAGTCCTGGGA
>NW_027895986.1:0-239 GCF_054177405.1 Leptonychotes weddellii | reverse complement strand
CAGAGATCAAGAACACAGATACCGGGGCGCCTGGGTGGCTCAGTCGTTAAGCGTCTGCCATCGACTCAGGTCATGATCCCAGGGTCCTGGGATCGAGCCCCGCATCGGGCTCCCTGCTCTGCAGGAAGCCTGCTTCTCCCTCTCCCACTCCCCCTGCTTGTGTTCCCTCTCTCGCTGTGTCTCTGTCAAATAAATAAATAAAATCTTTAAAAAAAAATTAAATTAAATTAAAAAAAAAA
>NW_027895985.1:0-239 GCF_054177405.1 Leptonychotes weddellii | reverse complement strand
TATAATCAAAGGGGTCTTGCCCTCACCTCACATCCCAAGGCCCACCCACCCTCTCCAGAGGCAAAAGCTATTACATACAGTTTCTCGTACACTCACAGATGATTTCCGGCAGGGGATGTGTGGGAGAGTCGGGGAAGGGGGGAGCACGCGTGTGTAAGCATGTGAATGCCCTTTTTACACAAATGGAGGCAAATCTCAGTCTCCTGCCCCTCGTTTACACCTGACAGCACACTGCTCTG
>NW_027895984.1:0-239 GCF_054177405.1 Leptonychotes weddellii | reverse complement strand
AGTAGGTTGGTTCAGTAATAAATGTAAGACCTTTCAGGGGAAAAAAAAAAAAAGAAAAGGCATTTCAAAATGGTAAGAGCAGAACCTTAAACCAAGTACAAGGCCTTTCTGAGCACAGGTCACATGCTCATTAAGCCAGCCCTGTTCTCACTTTCTAATTCACACCTTCTGGCCTCAAGCAATAAAAAAAAAATTTTTTTAATTTAATTTGTGATCCTTTCTCCTATTATTTTTTTAAT
>NW_027895983.1:0-239 GCF_054177405.1 Leptonychotes weddellii | reverse complement strand
CCTTATGAATAAAAGTAGAGATGTGACAAGGGTGAGGGGAAAGAGAGAAAAATGAACATTTATTGAGTATATGACAGTCCTATTCTCTTGACAAAAGCCCTAAGATATAAGCATTATCATCCACATTTTAAAGATAAAGAAAGTGAGTCTGAAGTAGGTTAAGTAGCTTCCCTAGGGCCATATAACTAAGTGGTGCAGGTAGAATTCAGCCCGGCTTGTTTGAGTTTTCCCAGTTTTAA
>NW_027895982.1:0-239 GCF_054177405.1 Leptonychotes weddellii | reverse complement strand
CAGCCCCGTGGGAAAGGGACCTGGACCTAGTTGCTGGCGTTAGCGGGGCAGTGGGTACATTAGCCTTGACTGAACGTGTGAACACTTCTGCGACCCTCCAAATGTCCGTCCTTGGTGGTGCCCTCAGGCGAGAGGAGATCCCTGAGCGCAGCAGGTGTGAATTTCGCTCCACTCTGGACAAATGCAAAGAAAACGCAATATGAGAAAATTTCCTAGGGAGAGAAAGCGGGCCGTGTATG
>NW_027895981.1:0-239 GCF_054177405.1 Leptonychotes weddellii | reverse complement strand
TAGCCCACGGAAAAATTATGAAAGATGGAAAAGTATACTGAGACCAGAAGATCTCAATTATAGCTCTGTTTAAAGACAACATGACTGAGGGAAAGAGTTGGGGTTGGTGTGTGAGCTCTTCACTTGGACCTTGAGTCCTTATCAGTATCAAGTTTCTGGAGTCCATTCCAATGTAGACATCTGAGATATACTTGGTTCAGGATTCAAACTGGCTGGTGAAGGGCCTCAGTTCTTCCTTA
>NW_027895980.1:0-239 GCF_054177405.1 Leptonychotes weddellii | reverse complement strand
AGTAGGTTGGTTCAGTAATAAATGTAAGACCTTTCAGGGGAAAAAAAAAAAAAGAAAAGGCATTTCAAAATGGTAAGAGCAGAACCTTAAACCAAGTACAAGGCCTTTCTGAGCACAGGTCACATGCTCATTAAGCCAGCCCTGTTCTCACTTTCTAATTCACACCTTCTGGCCTCAAGCAATAAAAAAAAAATTTTTTAAATTTAATTTGTGATCCTTTCTCCTATTATTTTTTTAAT
>NW_027895979.1:0-1549 GCF_054177405.1 Leptonychotes weddellii | reverse complement strand
ATGCTGAGTGAAATAAGTCAAGCAGAGAAAGTCAGTTATCATATGGTTTCACTTATTTGTGGAACATAAGGAATAGCATGGAGGACATTAGGAGAGGGAAGGGAAAAATGAAGGGGGGAATCAGAGGGGGAGACGAACCATGAGAGACTATGGACTCTAAGAAACAAACTGAGGGTTTGGGGGGGGTGGGGGGATGGGTTAGCCTGGTGATGGGTATTAAGGAGGGCACGTACTGCATGGAGCACTGGGTGTTATACGCAAACAATGAATCATGGAACACTACATCAAAAACTAATGATGTACTGTATGGTGACTAACATAACATAATAAAAAAATTAAATAAATAATAAATAAAATAAAATAAAAGACTGACCATGAGTTTATAATTATGGAAGTATGGCAATGGGTACATGGGAGTTCATTATATTATCTAGTTTTGTATATGTTTGATACTTTCCTTAATCACAAAATGTTTAAAATAGTATGATACTTTTAACAAGACTATACAAATTAATCAATGGGTGGCGCCTGGGTGTTTCAGTCATTAAGTGCCTGCCTTAGGCTCAGGTCATGATCCCAGGGTCCTGGGATCGAACCCCGCATTGGGCTCCCTGCTCTGTGGGAACCCTGCTTCTCCCGCTCCCACTCCCCCTGCTTGTGTTCCCTCTCTCGCTGTGTCTCTCTCTGTCAAATAAATAAAATCTTAAAAAAAAAAAAAAACAAGTTAATCAATGGAACAAGAAAGAAAGATCAAAATTAGACCATTTAGAGCAAGATGGTAGAGGAGTAGGAGACCTGGATTTCGTCTCCTCTCAGGAATTCAGTTGGATAGGGATCAAACCATTCTAAACACCTACAAACTCAACAGGAGATCGAAGAAAAGAAGAGCAACAACTCTCTCATCAGAAAAGCGACCACTTTCTGGAAGCAGGGACCCAACAAGCGGCAGATCCGGGGAGACTCACCTTCCTCCCCCAGAAGGAGCCACACGGGAGTGCACTGCAGGGATCTGCTGGGTTTAGAGTCTCCACCCGGGGTCGGGTGCCAGAGACAGAAACGCGCGGTCACAGGCCGGGCGAGCACAGAGTGCGGCCGGAGACCGGGGAGACGGGAGTGACTGACGCCTTTTCTCTGGGGGCTCACTGAGGAGCGGGGCCCCGAGATCTCGGCTCCTCCGGGGCGGGGATTGGGAGGCCGCCATTTTCACTCTCCGCCTCCAAAGCTGTACGGAAAGCTCAGAGGGAACAAAAGCCCCGGAGAGCAAACCCGAGCAGATTACTTAGCCAGTTGGGGGCAAGGGCGGGGCAATTCCGCCTCCGGCAGAGACATTTGGAAACCACGGCAACAGGCCCCTCCCCAGAAGATCAGCAAGAACAGCCAGCCAAGACCAAGTTTACCGATCAATGAGAACGGCAGAACTCCACCGGTAGGGGACTACTGCACATAGAATTCATGGCTTTTTTACCATGATTCTTTAGTCTTTCAAAGTTAATTTTTTTTTTAACTGTCTTTTTGTCTTTTTTTTTCTTTTTGAATTTTTCTTTTTCCC
>NW_027895978.1:0-239 GCF_054177405.1 Leptonychotes weddellii | reverse complement strand
CCCCCACACCTGCCTCTCCCAGGCTCCTCACTGGGAACCCTCAGAAGGACCCCCCCACAGTACTGGCTGAGATGGCCCCCTGTCTGCACCCACACAGTCTGTCCTTGGACAGGTGAGTCTGGGTGTGAGACACTGTGGAGCACCCTGGGGTGGGGGTGGAGGGCTCCCTGAGGAGGTTGGTGGAGAGACTCCAGGGACAGCATCGTCTGCCGCAGGGTCTGATGATTCTCTGCCCGTAC
>NW_027895977.1:0-239 GCF_054177405.1 Leptonychotes weddellii | reverse complement strand
CTACGTTGATGGCTGCTGACTGACCAGGGTGGTAATTGCAGAGGGCTGGGGTGCCTGTGGCAATTTCTTAAAATAAGACAACAGTGAAGTTTGCCACATCAACATCTCTTCCTTTCATGTACCATTTCTCTGTAGTGTGCAATGCTGGTTGATAGCATTTTACCCACAGAACTTCAAAAGTGGAGTCAATCCTCTCAAACCCTGCCACTGCTTTATCAACTAAGTTTATGCAGTATTCT
>NW_027895976.1:0-239 GCF_054177405.1 Leptonychotes weddellii | reverse complement strand
GGTGAAGTTTTTGTATTGGATTTAGTTTTCCCAGATCCTGAGACTTTTTTTCTTTCCCCCCTTTCTTGACTGGCTAGAACTCTTTGTTTCTTTGTTTCCTTCCTTCTTTCTTTCTTCCCTCCCTCCTACTCTTCCTCCCTTTCTTCCTTCCTTCTCCTTTCTTTCTCTTGCCATCGCATGTCTGAAAATGTCTTCATTACAGTTTTATATTTTTTGCTCATTGGCTGGGTAAGATATTC
>NW_027895975.1:0-239 GCF_054177405.1 Leptonychotes weddellii | reverse complement strand
GTTTATTGAGCGCTCGAGGTAGTGTACAAAGTGCTTTAACTAATGTGTCTTCAAATTCCTTTTAAGAATCGGAGTAGAGGTGGCTGCAGGCTCTGTGGGTTTGTAGTTTCTGCGAATGTTCTCTCCTGGGCTAGAGATTGCGACTTGGATTCACCACAAACCTCCTGAGCCTTTGCATTCTCTACACTCCCGCCTCAGTCCCAGCCAGCGGCAGCATGCTGGGGAGCCGAGTGGGAAGT
>NW_027895974.1:0-239 GCF_054177405.1 Leptonychotes weddellii | reverse complement strand
CAGACATTTTTTTAAAAATCATTTTAAAAAATGAGGACTGCAATTATCCAATAAAAGAAACCAGGATTCCTTGGAAAAATGGCTGATTGCATTACAGCAACAGAAGAAGTATAATATGAGCCTGGAACATCTTATGATGCCAAAAAATGTTTTAAAATGATGGTGATATGTCAAAAGAACACAAAAGCCAGCTTGAACCGCATGCAGAATGAAACTGGACCATTTCCTTACACTGTACA
>NW_027895973.1:0-239 GCF_054177405.1 Leptonychotes weddellii | reverse complement strand
AGTTATATGTATGGCAACTGTATCTTCCTAATTTATAACTTTTTTTTTTTTTTTTTTTTTGGTTTAAAATTTCATTTGAGGGGCACCTACGTAGCTCAGTCAGTTAAGCATCTGACTCTTGATCTCAGCTCAGGTCTTGACTGTGAGTTTATTTATTTATTTATTTATTTTTTAAGATTTTATTTATATATTTGAGAGAGAGAGAGTGAGAGAGAGCACATGAGAGGGGGGAGGGTCAG
>NW_027895972.1:0-239 GCF_054177405.1 Leptonychotes weddellii | reverse complement strand
TAAGACCCTTACCCCTCTCCTTAATTCACAGAAGCATCATGTTACCTGTCTTTGGAATTTCCATGTCTGTGTGAATTCCCCGTATGTGCACATTAAATTTGATTTTCTCCTGTTTATCTGTCTCATGTCAATTTGATTCTTAGTTGAACTGGAAGGACCTTGAAAGGCAGAGGAAATTCTTCTTCCCCAACAATAGATACGGTTTTAGACTCTATACTGCAACTAATTTTTAGGAACTA
>NW_027895971.1:0-239 GCF_054177405.1 Leptonychotes weddellii | reverse complement strand
AGAGAAGTATTAATTGGCAATCTGACAAAGTATTGAGATAAAGTTTTCTAAAACGGGTAAATCAGGAACTGTGTCACAAAATAATAGTATAGAAATATGGTTTTTTAAAAAAGATTTTATTGGGGCACCTGGGTGGCTCAGTCGTTAAGCGTCTGCCTTTGGCTCAGGTCATGATCCCAGGGTCCTGGGATCGAGCCCCGCATCGGACTCCCTGCTCAGCGGGAGGCCTGCTTCTCCCT
>NW_027895970.1:0-239 GCF_054177405.1 Leptonychotes weddellii | reverse complement strand
AATTAACAAGTCAGGAAACGACAGATGTTGGCGAGGATGTGGAAAAAGGGGAACCCTCCTACACTGTTGGTGGGAATGCAAGCTGGTGCAGCCACTCTGGAAAACAGTATGGAGGTTCCTCAAAAAGGTGAAAATAGAGCTACCGTATGACACAGGAATGGGTATTGCTGGATATTTACCCCAAAGGTACAAATGTAGTGATCCGAAGGGCTACGTGCACCCCAATGTTTATAGCAGTA
>NW_027895969.1:0-239 GCF_054177405.1 Leptonychotes weddellii | reverse complement strand
GACACAGCGAGAGAGGGAACACAAGCGGGGGGAGCGGGAGAGGGAGAAGCAGGCTCCCCACTGAGCAGGGAGCCCGATGCGGGGCTCCATCCCAGGACCCTGGGATCATGACCTGAGCCGGAGGCAGATGCTTAACGACTGAGCCACCCAGGCGCCCCTATTTTTACACTTCTTATTTATTGCCTGTTTCCATATACTATGTATTTATATACATATATTTTATTGCTAGAACAGATAAG
>NW_027895968.1:0-1549 GCF_054177405.1 Leptonychotes weddellii | reverse complement strand
AACCTAAAAGAAATATGTGGCACCTGCTCTGTACTATTTTGCTGAGTCTCTAGGTATAAAGACAGACAAAACAAACATATATTTCAGTTCAGTGAGAGGATAGAGACAAGTAAAAGGCCATTCTGATATGGACATATATTATAGCAAGAGAAAACAGCACATAAAAAAGTAAATGAATAAAATAATTTCAAGTGACAACTATAAAGAGAAAAAAAAAACAGCTAGAAATAGTGAAATGGACTGGGTACGGATGCTTGAATGAGGAAAAGGAACAAAAAAAGGCAAAGTTATTCAGGAAGAATTTCTGAGAAGAGGGAGTAGTGGGTAACTAAGCCCTGCAGTGAGAAAGAGCTGGTTATATTTTTTCAGAGAGAGAGAGAGAGAGATCAGTGCAGCTGGGACTTGGTGAGCAAGAAGCTGAACAGTAGAAAAGACACAAAAAGCAAGTCAGGTGTTCTACCATTTCAGCCCTGTGTGTAATACTGAAGAGTTTGGATTTTATTTTAAGTACACAAGGAAATCAGTGGAGGGTTTTTAGCCAGACATGGTTAGAATCAGTGAGGGTGACAAAAACACAGATTTGAGCTAGAGGTGAGGAAGGAGATACTGAAATTAGAACCACTG
Source organism: Leptonychotes weddellii (assembly GCF_054177405.1). Classification (NCBI taxonomy): domain Eukaryota; kingdom Metazoa; phylum Chordata; class Mammalia; order Carnivora; family Phocidae; genus Leptonychotes; species Leptonychotes weddellii. The sequence continues at coordinate 925 of NW_027895968.1, read as the reverse complement.
AATGAACTATCATCTTGCAACCATTCTGGGGCTTATGGTAAAGGAAGAGATTGTGTGCCTTCCAAAGTCTTCAATAGGTAGTATTAGCACATTGTTTAGGTAAGCAGCCTCCTGGGTCAGATTCTTTAGATTAAAATATTGGATTTATCATTTGCTAGCCTTGCAACACTGGGCAATTTGCTCAGCCTTAGTGTCATTGTGTAATAAAATGGAGGTTAGAAGTTATATCTACTACATAAGGGCATTGGGATGATTTAACATGATGAGGAATATAAGTTTTTTAGTACAGTGCTTGGAACACATTAAAGTTTAAGAACACATAAAGACAGGTCAACTTCTGGAATGGCTGACTGAGGGGCTCAGAAAATTCTTTCTATAAAAAGCAGTGATAAACCAAAAACACAATCAATGAAAGAAATGATTGATTAGTTGGACTTCATTAAAACTCAAAACTTCTGCTCTTGGAAAGACATTGTTAAGGGAATGAAAAGACAAGCCACAGACTGGAAGAAAATATTTGTAAAACATGTGTTTGTCAAAGAACTAGTATCCAAAGTATACAAAGAACTCTTAAAACTCAACAATAAGAGGGGCGTCTGGGTTAGATGAAGTCAATTAAGTGGCCAACTCGATTTCAGCTCAGGTCAGGAGCACAGGGTTGTGAGACTGATCCCCACATCAGGCTCTGTGCTAAGTGTGGAGTCTGCTTAAGACTCTCTCTCCCTTTCCCTCTGCCCCTCTCTTGTGCTCTGTCTCTCTCTCTCTCTCTCTCTCTCTCTCAAATAAATAAATAAATAAATAAGGAGGGCGGAGCAAGATGGCAGAGGAGTAGGAGACCTGGATTTCGTCTCCTCTCAGGAATTCAGCTAGATAGGGATCAAACCATTCTGAACACCTACAAACTCAACAGGAGATTGAAGAAAAG
>NW_027895967.1:0-239 GCF_054177405.1 Leptonychotes weddellii | reverse complement strand
GACAGCGGGCAGAGGAAGGGGACAGTGGACAGCGGGCGGAGGAAGGGGACAGAGAGTGGAGGAAGGGGACAGCAAGTGGAGGAAGGGGAGAGCGGGCGGAGGAAGGGGACAGTGGACAGTGGGCGGAGGAAGGGGAGAGCGGGCAGAGGAAGAGGACAGCAAGTGGAGGAAGGGGACAGCAGGCGGAGGAAGGGGACAGCGGACAGCGAGCAGAGGAAGAGGACAGCGGGCGGAGGAAG
>NW_027895966.1:0-239 GCF_054177405.1 Leptonychotes weddellii | reverse complement strand
AGATGAACCATGAGAGACTATGGACCTGAGAAACAAACAGGGTTTTAGAGGGGAGGAGGGAGGGGGGATTGGTTAGCCCGGTGATGGCTATTAAGGAGAGCACGTACTGCATGGAGCACTGGGTGTTATACGAAAACAATGGATCGTGGATCACTACATCAAAAACTAATGATGTATTGTATGGTGACTAACATAACATAATAAAATAAAAAACTACAAAATAAATAAATAAATAAATA
>NW_027895965.1:0-239 GCF_054177405.1 Leptonychotes weddellii | reverse complement strand
GTCCTAGAAGCTAAGGCATTACCAGCTGGATGGTCAGCTCAACGGGCGTCCAGAGGACGGGAGCAACCCCCTTCGAAAATGTAGAGGTAGAATTCACAGATTTGCAGCTAAGCAGAGGGTTCAAATATTTCCTAGCAATAGCATGCACATACTCTGGGTGGGTCAAAGCCTTCCCAACCAGGATGGAGCAAAGCCGGGAAGTAGCTAAAGTCCTCTTGCGGGAGATCGTGCCCCGGTTC
>NW_027895964.1:0-239 GCF_054177405.1 Leptonychotes weddellii | reverse complement strand
TTCTCCTGTCACCTTTGTAACCTATTTATTGCATGAAATCTCTCTGCTTGAAATTGCTAGACTGTTTCCTTTTTCCTGACTGGATCCTGACTGCAGAGGAGGGAAGGAATGTGGTGCTGTTTACTGTCCCTTGATAAACCCAACAACCTTCTTAACAGGGTCTTAGTTAAGACTCTTTTGTTGGCAAGAAAAAAAAAAAGCTACACAATTGAGTTCAAGGCAAAAAGAAAGAGAAGCAG
>NW_027895963.1:0-239 GCF_054177405.1 Leptonychotes weddellii | reverse complement strand
TAAGATAAAATCCTAATTCATTACTGTGACTTTCTCTCCATCCTCATTCTGTGTCACTGTTCCCCTTGTTCAAGATGCTGGAGTCACACTTGTCTTGACGTTCACAAACCTATGAATCTGTTCCCTGACTCAGGGCCTTTGAAAGTGCTATTCCCTTTGCCTAGTATGTACCACAGTCACATGTCAGTGAACACAGCTAACTAACCTTTCCATTTAGGTCTTAATTTAAATATTATCTC
>NW_027895962.1:0-239 GCF_054177405.1 Leptonychotes weddellii | reverse complement strand
TTGTGAGGGCCAGGGCCTGGCTTTTCTCTGAGCTGTCAGAACTGGATGCCAGGGACCTGAGTGTGTCCTCATCTAACGCCCCTCCCTCATCCCAACCCCTGCGGATACCCAGGGCCTCCTAGGATCCGGGAGTTCTCCACCCAGCAGCTGGGAGGTTCCAACTCCCAGGGAAGCCCCACTTCTGATCAGGGGAGGGGCATCGGGCGGATGTTGGCGGCAGGAGGCAGCCAGGGAGGATT
>NW_027895961.1:0-239 GCF_054177405.1 Leptonychotes weddellii | reverse complement strand
CAGAGCCACGTAAGGAAGAGTACGCTTTCCTTCCAAAAGTAGTGTGCTATCTTTTTCTCACAAAACGGGAGAAGCTAACAGATATTAGCTTAGTATTAAGAAATATCAAGAAATATTAAGTCTGGGGCGCCTGGGTGGCTCAGTTGGTTGGGCGACCGCCTTCGGCTCAGGTCATGATCCTGGAGTCCCGGGATCGAGTGCCGCATCGGGCTCCCTGCTCGGCGGGGAGTCTGCTTCTC
>NW_027895960.1:0-239 GCF_054177405.1 Leptonychotes weddellii | reverse complement strand
TTTGTTTTCAGATTCTCAGGTGATAAGTCTGTTGCTCTGGTGAACTTTACCAGTAAAAGTTGAATCCATGTTTGAAAAGAACAGGGCTAGATAAATTAGTCATCTTAAATTAAGAGTGTTCCAGACAGTAAATCCACAGACCTTGGTTTCTAAATGTCATCCTCTAATGAATAGCACTTGTGTTTAGGGTTCCCTGGAGGAAGGATGGATTCTAAGGCTGGGACAGCAAATGCATAAAA
>NW_027895959.1:0-239 GCF_054177405.1 Leptonychotes weddellii | reverse complement strand
CCAGCAACCCTCAGTTTGTTTCCTGAGATTAAGAATTCCTCATATCAGTGAGATCATATGCTTGTCTTTCTTTGACTGACTTATTTCTCTTAACATAATACCCTCCAGTTCCATCCACGTCATTGCAAATGGCAAGATATCGGGTTTTTTGATGGCTGCGTGATATCCCATTGTATACGTGTTGTGTGTGCCTTTTTAGTTAGCTGAGATATGTTTGTGTGTGTGTGTGTGTGTGTGTG
>NW_027895958.1:0-239 GCF_054177405.1 Leptonychotes weddellii | reverse complement strand
ATGCCACAAAACCAAGATCCCGTGGACAGAATTCTTATCACTTTGACCTCTTTTGTCAAAATCAAACGTGGGCTGGCCCAAACCAAGCACGCTAACATCAGCAAGGAGGGATTTCCATTTTGTGGAGGGAACGATTTTAAAAACCCACGTTTCAGGTTCCCAGCTGACTTACCCTCTGGTGAGGAGGAGGGGGCGGGGGAGTGGGCGAGCTGATCAAATCCTGGTTTTCCACCAAGTTC
>NW_027895957.1:0-1549 GCF_054177405.1 Leptonychotes weddellii | reverse complement strand
GGGACTTCATCAAGATAAAAAGCTTTTGCAAAGCAAAGGAAACAGTCAACAAAACCAAAAGACAACCGACAGAATGGGAGAAGATATTTGCAAATGACATATCAGATAAAGGGCTAGTATCCAAAATCTATAAAGAACTCATCAAACTCAACACCCAAAGAACAAAGAATCCAATCAAGAAATGGGCAGAAGACATGAAAAATGCTTTTGTAACTACCTGAGAACATTATTTAATATACACTCACACAAAGCATATTGAAGTTCAAAGATATGCTCCTGGGCTTCCCAGTTTTCTGCCCAGAGATCAAGAGCGAAGGCGTACATTGTTTATAACTCTGCACTCTCATGCAAACTCCCACTCAGTGTATGATAAACACAGAAATAATTATCATTATTTTCCACTATTTAAGAGGAGCGATATGAACATACCTATGTAGTGTAATTATAGACCGTTTAATAATGGATATACAACTATACCATGTTATGTAAACATTCCTGTTGGTGAATATATTTCTGTGATTTGTTTTTATAAGTACATATGAAAATGTGAGTGGTGATTAGGTTATCATATCTTAAATCTCAAATTATGTATAAGTGCTCTGCATCTTGTAAAGTATTGCTCAGATGTTAAGTTTAGCTGAGTAGAGAAGGTTTCACATAGGTGATAGGACTTGAGACAAGTTCTAAGGACAAGGACAAGGTGACAACCACATAGGAGGTAGGGGCACGCTGAATCTGGGACAAGTTTTAAGCAGAGGTTCAAAAATGGCTGAAAGGCTTAGGATGATGGGAGCCACTACCAAGGAGGGTAATGTAAAAGGTTTCACATTTTGCCATTTTAAATGCAAGAAAACAAAACAAAACACAACTTTATGCTCCCAATTCGGGCTCCCGGGCTGATTTCACAGCTGTCAATAAAGAAAGGTTTACAAAAAATAAATAAATAAATAAGTTGGTACAAATTGCAATAAACAGTAACAGTTTAAAATAATTGCCTAATCAATATTAATTCCTCTGGTATCTATTTAACAGCATTAATCACAGTGAACTCATTTAGTATTAATGTGAATGTCACAAGTAATTCAATTGGATTTCCACTGCAATTCAACATTAATTACCTTAACTGGGCCATTATTTTAAAGCGTTACCCAGTAAACATGAAAATAAAAGCAATAAAATAATGCGTTAAAGAATTATAGTGAGGTGCTATACATTTTATCACTATATAAAAAATATTTGATTCATTTGAAATATTTTCATTGGAGGGTTTCATTCATTAGTAGAATGTATACAGTCACATGTGTCCATGAAACTATAACATGTCAGTTATAATATTTGTAAGAAGAAGGGTAGAATTTTGTAAAGAAATTTGTCAAATACTGAGATTTCTCATTTAAGTTCCAATAACACATGTTATTTTAACTGTTGACTCCCTATCTGCAAGGGAAGATATGTATGTATATTGCCACATAAATGATTCATGGTAATTGTATTTTATGGTATTTATGCTAGTTTGTCAAGGTTTTTTTCAATTTTCTCGCTATCAAGT
>NW_027895956.1:0-239 GCF_054177405.1 Leptonychotes weddellii | reverse complement strand
ATGAAATAGTGTATATAAAAGTCCCTGCACAGCTCATGGTCTATAGTTCCCATCCCTATCTTCTCAAATGAAAGAGGAGAAGCAGGGAAATACTGTAATAAAACTCTGGTTGAAGAACATTGCACCAAAACTGGTCTCAGCTTCTTAGCATCTAGAGCAAAGAAATGTGGGGGTAGATGAAGCTGACACTGGCTGGCAGCGAAATTGAAAAAGGGACAGATATCTTTCCGACCATGAAT
>NW_027895955.1:0-239 GCF_054177405.1 Leptonychotes weddellii | reverse complement strand
CTACTTTTAAAATGACAAAATCATACCTGAAGGGGCACATGCACCCCAAGGTTCATAGCAGCAATGTCCACAATAGCCAAACTATGGAAAGAGCCTAGATGTCCATCAACAGATGAATGGATAAAGAAGATGTGGTGTACACACACACACATACACACACACACACACACACACACAGTGGAATATTATGCAGCCATCAAAAAAGTGAAATCTTGCCATTTGCAACGACGTGGATGGAA
>NW_027895954.1:0-239 GCF_054177405.1 Leptonychotes weddellii | reverse complement strand
TCTATCACCCAGTCACCCCAACATGATATATATTTTTCTATTCTTCTACTTTCAACCTAGTTATGTCGTTATATTTTCCAGTGAGTTTCTGGCAGACAGCCAATAGCTGGATTATGTTTTTTTATTTTTATTTTTTTTTAAGATTTTTAAAAATTTATTTATTTGACAGAGAGATAGCACAAGTAGGCAGAGCGGCAGGTGGAAGGAAAGGGAGAAGCAGGCTCTCTGCTGACGAGGGA
>NW_027895953.1:0-239 GCF_054177405.1 Leptonychotes weddellii | reverse complement strand
GAAGTGAGAAAAGGAAACCACCAGAACAAAACCAGAACAGCCAAGAAGAATATGCATCCCCACACAGGATGCCTTAACCCTGAAACAGACTGCATAGCGCATCAGCCTCACACGGCTTCTAAATTACTGGTGCATGCACAGATGAAATCAAAACAAAGGTCAGCCTCTGCCCTTCCTTTCCAATTCAGCTTCCTTACAGTAGCAGCCATTTCTGAAGATTTTTTGTCTTGATGGTTTCT
>NW_027895952.1:0-239 GCF_054177405.1 Leptonychotes weddellii | reverse complement strand
CTGCCCCCCACAAATGCGTCAGGTCAAAGCTCAGGCGAGTGGACGCATAGGAGTCCCTCACCTGTCCCGACCCTTCACCGGCTCCTTGGAAGAAGCCCTCAAAGGGCACACGGGGCCTTTCCAACCTCCCGAGGCTCATGCTCCCCAAACCCCGGCTGATGACTTCCAGAAACACTAAACCGACAGAGCATGTGGTGCTCCCCCCTCCGCCCAGCATCCCGACTGAAACGGCCCTCGCC
>NW_027895951.1:0-239 GCF_054177405.1 Leptonychotes weddellii | reverse complement strand
CTGCCCCCCACAAATGCGTCAGGTCAAAGCTCAGGCGAGCGGACGCATAGGAGTCCCTCACCTGTCCCGACCCTTCACCGGCTCCTTGGAAGAAGCCCTCAAAGGGCACACGGGGCCTTTCCAACCTCCCGAGGCTCATGCTCCCCAAACCCCGGCTGATGACTTCCAGAAACACTAAACCGACAGAGCATGTGGTGCTTCCCCCTCCGCCCAGCATCCCGACTGAAACGGCCCTCGCC
>NW_027895950.1:0-239 GCF_054177405.1 Leptonychotes weddellii | reverse complement strand
TCATCATGAGTTTTAGCTTTATCATATAAAAATATAGCATATCAGTACATAACCCAATTTTTATAGATTTAAATCTTTCAAAAATTCTGTCTCATTTCCTCACACCACACACAAAAATAGACTCCAAATGGTTGAAAGACCTCAATGTGAGACAGGAGTCCATCAAAATCCTAAAGGAGAACACAGGCAGCAACCTCTTTGACCTCAGCCGAAGCAACTTCTTCCTAGAAACATCGCCA
>NW_027895949.1:0-239 GCF_054177405.1 Leptonychotes weddellii | reverse complement strand
TATTTATTTATTATTTTAGAGAAAGAGAAAGAGAGAGAGTGGGGGGAGGGGCAGAAGGGGAGAGAGAGAGGGTCTCAAGCAGACTCCATGCTGAGTGCAGAGCCCGAGGTGGGACTCGATCTCACGATTCTGAGATCATGATCTGAACCAAAATCAAGAGTCAGATGCTTAGCCCACTGAGGTACCCAGGTGCCCCAGTAACTTTTTTATAAGATTTATTTATTATTTTAGAGAGGGGG
>NW_027895948.1:0-239 GCF_054177405.1 Leptonychotes weddellii | reverse complement strand
CAGGGCCTGTGGGGGCATGTCTGCCACGTCAGGGACGCTTCAGCGAGCCCACCCACGTGGGGAAAGCGTGCCGGGTCTCACTCAGGATTTGGTAAGCGGGACAAGAGCCTGAGTGGGGTGGGGCTGGGGTGCACACGTGTGTTCGCCTGCCCCACCCCCAGCTTGTGGGCGTCCTCACGCCCCTCCCCTGCTCTGCCCCGGGTAATGCCAGGTAACCGGCCATGCGTGATTCTTCTTGG
>NW_027895947.1:0-239 GCF_054177405.1 Leptonychotes weddellii | reverse complement strand
GGCATGTGTGACATCGACATCCGCCCGGTGAGGCCCGGGGCTGTGTCTGGGCAAAGGGGCCCAGGAGCGGTGGGGAGACGGGCAGGGGCTGTGCCCTGACGGCGCACTCCTCTCTGCTCTCAGGGCTTGTACGGCAGTGTCATTGTCACGGGGGGGAACACGCTGCTCCAGGGCTTCACGGACAGGCTCAATCGAGAGCCTTCCCAGGAGACCCCCGCCGCCCCTCTTTCCCCCCAGAG
>NW_027895946.1:0-1549 GCF_054177405.1 Leptonychotes weddellii | reverse complement strand
AGCTTGAAATCGGGCAACGTGATGCCCCCAGCTTTGTTTTTCCTTTTCAACATTTCCTTGGTGATTCGGGGTCTTTTCTGATTCCATACAAATTTTAGGATCGTTTGTTCCAGCACTTTGAAAAATGTCTTTGGAGTTTTGATCGGGATGACATTGAAGGTATAGATTGCTCTGGGCAACATAGACATTTTAACAGTGTTTATTCTTCTGATGCATGAGCATGGAATATTTTCCCATCTTTTTGTATCTTCTTCAATTCCTTTCATGAGTGATTTGTAGTTCTTAGAGTATAGATCCTTTACCTCTTTGGTTAGGTTTATTCCAAGGTATCTTATGGTTTTTGGTGCTATTGTAAATGGAATCGTTTCTCTAATTTCTCTTTCTACAATTGTGTTGTTAGTGTATAAGAAAGCAACTGATTTCTGTGCATTGATTTTGTATCCTGCCACATTACTGAATTGCTGTATGAGTTCTAGTAATTTGGGGGTGGAGTCTTTTGGGTTTTCCACATAAAGTATCATGTCGTCTGTGAAAAGAGAGAGTTTGACTTCTTCTTTGCCAATTTGAATACCTTTTATTTCTTTTTGTTGTCTGATTGCTGTTGCTAGGACTTCTAGTACTATGTTGAACAAAAGTGGCAAGAGTGGGCACCCTTGACGTGTTCCTGTCTTAAGGGAAAGGCTCTCAGCTTTTCCCCATTGAGGATGATATTTGCTGTAGGTTTTTCATAGATGGATTTTATGAACTTGAGGAATGTTCCCTCTATCCCTATACTCTGAGGAGTTTTAATCAGGAAAGGATGTTGCATTTTGTCAAATGCTTTTTCTGCATCAATTGAGAGGACCATATGGTTCTTCTCTCTCCTCTTATTAATGTGTTCTATCACATTGATTGATTTGCGAATGTTGAACCACCCTTGCATCCCGGGAATAAATCCTACTTGGTTGTGGTGGAAGATCCTTTTAATGTATTGTTGGATCCTATTAGCTAGGATTTTGTTGAGGATTTTGGAATCCATATTCACCAGGGATACCAGTCTTAAATTCTCCTTTTTGATGGGGTCTTTGCCTGGTTTGGGGATTAAGATAATGCTGGCCTCATAGAATGAGTTTGGAAGTTTTCCTTCTGTTCCTGTTTTTGAAACAGCTTCAACCGAATAGGTATTATTTCTTCTTTGAATGCTTGGTAGAATTCCCCAGGGAATCCATCAGGCCCTGCTCTCTTGTTTTTTGAGAGGCTTTTGATCACTTCTTCAATCTCGTTACTGGTTATTGGCCTATTCAGGTTGTCAATTTCTTCCTGATTCAGTCTTGACAGCTTATAGGTTTCCAGGAAGGCCTCCATTTCATCCAGATTGCTCAGTTTATTGGCATATTGTTGTTGATAATAATTTCTAAAAATTGTTTCTATTTCCTTGGTGTTAGTCATGATCTCTCCCCTTTCATTCATAATTTTATTAATTTGGGTCCTTTCTCTTTTCTTTTGGATAAGTCTGGCCAGTGGTTTATCGATCTTATTAATTCTTTCAAAGAACCAACTTCCAGTTTCT
>NW_027895945.1:0-239 GCF_054177405.1 Leptonychotes weddellii | reverse complement strand
GCCACCCAGGCGCCCAGGAAGCCTGCATTTATTAGGCTTTTACTGTTGTGGCAGGCACTCTGCTTTATTACATTTATTGTTGCTACTGTGTAAGCTGTCTACTTATTATTACTTTGCCAGAGAGAAAACTCCAGTTTGGAGGGGTTCAGAGGCTCAAAGTATTGGGCACCAGGAGTTTTCAGTTATGACCTATTGTTTTGTTTAACATGTTCTGAGCCAGGGAGTGGCAAATGCCCCCT
>NW_027895944.1:0-239 GCF_054177405.1 Leptonychotes weddellii | reverse complement strand
AAAGTACATTAAACAAAAGTATAGCTGGCTCTGAACAAACCCACACACTTTTGAACACAAACTCAAAACACACGTTCTAATGACAGAGATTTGGTTCTATTATCTTCATAAACCAAAGAGTACAGATTTCAAGTTATTTCACAAATCAGATGATCAAATGAAAATGGACATGAAAGCACTTAGTAAATTATTATGTACACGTTTTTAAAAAGATGTGCTGTTTAAAGATAATTTACATG
>NW_027895943.1:0-239 GCF_054177405.1 Leptonychotes weddellii | reverse complement strand
CCACAGTGCTCACCTGTGTGCTGTGTCTTAGTTCATTGAGGAGGAACAACTTCATCTGCAAGGTCCCTTCACAGTGGTATAGAAGTATTTGAATAATTAGGGGGTGGGGGGTCGGTATTGGGCTTACCCTCCCCATAGGCGGCTGGGACCCCTAAGCATGCTAGTTCATGGAGGACACGCAGAGCCGTGCCGTGTAGACCCCTCCAGGTTGGCAGGGAACGTGCTGGTGAGCACAGCCC
>NW_027895942.1:0-239 GCF_054177405.1 Leptonychotes weddellii | reverse complement strand
AATTGGGGACAAAAATAATTTTTATTATGAAAATTTTTAAACAGACAAATTTAAAGAATTAATGTAGTAATATCTCATATCGCCAATTTACTTACCCAGATGCAATAATTAGAATGATTTGCTATCATTTTTTTCTTTTTCTTGGAACATGCCTGCACATACACACGTTTGCTGAATTACTTGAAGGTCAGTTGCAGGCGTCATGACCCTCTGACTTTATTGAGAAATGGGAGTGTTAT
>NW_027895941.1:0-239 GCF_054177405.1 Leptonychotes weddellii | reverse complement strand
TCGACTTCTGTGCTATTACTGCTGAGTTAATTGCTGACATTTCCTTCCAGATCAAACCTTTCATTACCAACATCATTGTCTGGAAGTGTTCTGCCCAATAATTTTGAAATACAATTTCCTGCTCTCATCTTCATTTTAAAAGATACGCACATGTATTGCTTCAATTGTCGACGTATTTTTTCGAGTTAGAAAAATAAAATACACAGTGTACTTAATATATCTGTAGAAAATATTCAGTA
>NW_027895940.1:0-239 GCF_054177405.1 Leptonychotes weddellii | reverse complement strand
AAACGAATTTCCCCTCATTTCTTGTTTCCTGGCTCTATTGGTATCTAACCACTTATCCTGTGATTAATTCATTACACGCACAGACACTGACAGGGTGTCCAATGTGTGTTAGGTGCTACTCTATGTACAAAATGAGAGAGTATCTGTCTTCACACAGCTCATTCTGGCAGGAGACAGGGAGCAGTAAATACCACAACCCCATATGATCTACGTCTGTTACAGGAGTGGAGAGCATGGGA
>NW_027895939.1:0-239 GCF_054177405.1 Leptonychotes weddellii | reverse complement strand
CAATGGCAGTGATGATGAAACTGCTGTAGTCCGTAATTGAGGCTTGTTTGTACAGTAACGATATTTCCAAGTAGATTACACTCTGTTACTTCCTGCTAGCCATCAGCATGAGCCCTACTGCCTAAACACTATTTCATTTATTTATGTTTGGAAAATCCATAAAGAGTTTTCGTTTGCAATTTTGTTTCTTTTGTTATGTCAAGTTTGAATGTTACAGTACTTCAATTGAAAAGCTTTTG
>NW_027895938.1:0-239 GCF_054177405.1 Leptonychotes weddellii | reverse complement strand
AATCTAGTCACATTCTGGCCAATATCCTCTGGTTATTAAAAATTCTCAGCAAGCAGAGAAGACAATCCCAAAAATTACATGTGAAAGCAACCTAAAAATTATTTGGCATGACATATTCATTTTCTAAGCCCAAGGAAAATTTAAAATTAAGAACAGAAATGCTTAGGGCGCCTGGGTGGCTCAGTTGGTTAAGCGACTGCCTTCGGCTCAGGTCATGATCCTGGAGTCCCGGGATCGAG
>NW_027895937.1:0-239 GCF_054177405.1 Leptonychotes weddellii | reverse complement strand
AAAGGGTGAAAAAAAAGAATACTTTTTAATGTCTTTCCCGTCATAAACCACTGTTTTTAGTTGACATTGTAAACATATTATAAGATATTTTGCTTATTTGTCTAAAAATCTTACTGAAATGGATTTAAATAGACTTTCTGTCCCCTTCTCTGGAGGGCAGAAAGTGGGGGAGATGGTTAAAGGTGGCCAAAGGATACCACTTCTAGTTATAAGATGAATAAATTCTGGGGATGTAATGT
>NW_027895936.1:0-239 GCF_054177405.1 Leptonychotes weddellii | reverse complement strand
TTTGTTTTCAGATTCTCAGGTGATAAGTCTATTGCTCTGATGAACTTTACCAGTAAAAGTTGAATCCATGTTTGAAAAGAACAGGGCTAGATAAATTAGTCATCTTAAATTAAGAGTGTTCCAGACAGTAAATCCACAGACCTTGGTTTCTAAATGTCATCCTCTAATGAATAGCACTTGTGTTTAGGGTTCCCTGGAGAAAGGATGGATTCTAAGGCTGGGACAGCAAATGCATAAAA
>NW_027895935.1:0-1549 GCF_054177405.1 Leptonychotes weddellii | reverse complement strand
ACCAAAATGAAATCTTGCCATTTGCAACGACATGGATAGAACTAGAGGGTATTATGCTAAGTGAAATAAATCAATCAGAGAAAGACAATTATCATATGATCTCACTGATATGAGGAATTTGAGAAACAAGACAGAGGATCATAGGGGAAGGGAGGGAAAAATGAAACAAGACGAAACCAGAGAGGGAGACAAACCATAAGAGACTCTTAATCTCAGGAAATGAACTGAGGGTTGCTGGAGTGGTGGGGGGTGGGAGGGATGGGGCGGCTGGGGGATAGACATTGGGGAGGGTATGTGCTATGGTGAATGCTGTGAATTGTGTAAGACTGATGAATCACAGACCTGTACCCCTGAAACAAATAATACATTATATGTTAATTTAAAAAAAAGAAAAAAAAAAAGCAGTAACCTTGAGAATAGATGAGAAAAGATAAACCACTGGGAAGTAGAAAAAAAATAAAGTAGCACTGGGACTTTAAAAAAAAAAAAAGAGTGAATGAAAAAATACTGGCTCCCCATCCCCTATACTGTGTGTAGCCTTAATACCCATATTTCTGATTCAAAATTCCTTACCTGTAAAATCGGGAAAGTAAGCTATGTTATACTTATTCATTCATTCATTATATATGCATTTGTCAAGAATCTATAATATTCAAGGCATTGTTCTAGGCACTGAAAATTTAATGAACAAAACAGACAAAATCTCTCCTCACAGAACTTACATTCTAGTGGGAAAGATAGATAATAAACAAGTAAATAAGTAAATGTATAATATATCAAAAAGTGGCAAGGGCTGCAGAAAATATAAAACAGAATAAAAGGATAAGGAAAGCTGGGTGTGGGGGGTAGGGAATTATAGTTTTAAACAAGGTGTCAGAGAAGGTGAAAGATGACATTTAACCAAAATGGGTATTGCAGATACAGGGCATAAATGAATATGAAGGTGAGTGTAGGCAAGGAGTAGCCACTCAATAAATAGTAGTTAGTATTTTTGCTCAGTCTGCCACCTGGAAAAAACCAAAGGCACCACACTACATGCTTCAGAGAAGAAAACGCTTCAAGTCATTTAGAAAGTAAAAAATAAATAAATAAAATAAAATAAAACAATAAAAAAATAAAGTTCATTTGAAAAATGAGGCTTTGGGTAGTAGGGCATTTTGTTTTATTTTTTTTTAAGATTTAACTTTTAAGTAATCTCTACGCCTAATGGGGGGGCTCAAACTTACAATCCAGAGATCAAGAGTCACGTGTTCCACTGACTGAGACAGTCACAAGCTCCGGGAAGTAGGACATGTTTTGAATCAAGAGTGTATATTACGCAGCCATCAGAAAGGATGAATACCCACCATTTGCATCAACATGGATGGAACTGGAGGGAATTATGCTAAGTGAAATAAGTCAAGCAGAGAAAGACAATTATCATTTGGTTTCACTTATTTGTGGAACATAAGGAATAGCAGGGAGGACATTAGGAGAGGAAGGGAAAAATGAAGGGGGGGAAATCGGAGGGGGAGATGAACCATGAGAGACTATGGACTCTGAGAAACAA
>NW_027895934.1:0-239 GCF_054177405.1 Leptonychotes weddellii | reverse complement strand
ACTGTTCAGCGCAAACTCTCTTCTCTTGTGCTCTTTACATGCTGGAAATCTTATCAATATTACAACAGGAGCAGAAGAACGTTCCCGGTTTCCCGCAGTGCCGTCTGTGTATTTTTGACTTCTCTCTCCCTGACTTTGCTAGGATGCATGTGTATACATGGCTGCAATCCACACACACACACACACACACACACACACAGAGCTTGCATTCTGGTTCTCCGGCATGTGGGTTTTCGTGT
>NW_027895933.1:0-239 GCF_054177405.1 Leptonychotes weddellii | reverse complement strand
CCTGAACTCTTTAATGAGGTTCACTTCTGCCTTATTCGGCGTCCACATCCTCTTTGCCAGAAGAGCGTCTGCGCTCACTCCTCTCGGTATGACTGTCTCTGGGACTATGGGGGTGGTCCTCAACATTTTCCTGAACGTCCGCTCCCCACCTTCTGCACTGTTCTCATCGAGTGAGTCTGAAGGCTCTGGTCGAGGTCTGGGGGCTCCTTCCAGGAGTGGGATTTTTGCGTCATGCTGTG
>NW_027895932.1:0-239 GCF_054177405.1 Leptonychotes weddellii | reverse complement strand
ATGCCACAGAACCAAGATCCCGTGGACAGAATTCTTATCGCTTTGACCTCTTTTGTCAAAATCAAACGTGGGCTGGCCCAAACCAAGCACGCTAACATCAGCAAGGAGGGATTTCCATTTTGTGGAGGGAACGATTTTAAAAACCCACGTTTCAGGTTCCCAGCTGACTTACCCTCTGGTGAGGAGGAGGGGGCGGGGGCGTGGGCGAGCTGATCAAATCCTGGTTTTCCACCAAGTTC
>NW_027895931.1:0-239 GCF_054177405.1 Leptonychotes weddellii | reverse complement strand
TTGTGAGGGCCAGGGCCTGGCTTTTCTCTGAGCTGTCAGGACTGGATGCCAGGGACCTGAGTGTGTCCTCATCTAACGCCCCTCCCTCATCCCAACCCCTGCGGATACCCAGGGCCTCCTAGGATCCGGGAGTTCTCCACCCAGCAGCTGGGAGGTTCCAACTCCCAGGGAAGCCCCACTTCTGATCAGGGGAGGGGCACCGGGCGGATGTTGGCGGCAGGAGGCAGCCAGGGAGGATT
>NW_027895930.1:0-239 GCF_054177405.1 Leptonychotes weddellii | reverse complement strand
AATTCAGATTTCAATTACAAGTCTATGAGACACAAAGATAGCGTGTCAACCTGACGGTAGCAGCTGGATGCACTTACCTCTTTGAGCGTTAACACAGTAACTCAGATGGTCTAAAACTTGTTACAGCTAATTGGGACAGATTGATCTTTTTTTTAAAAAAACAAAACAAGGGGCGCCTGGGTGGCTCAGATGGTTAAGCGTCTGCCTTCGGCTCAGGTCATGATCCCAGAGTCCTGGGA
>NW_027895929.1:0-239 GCF_054177405.1 Leptonychotes weddellii | reverse complement strand
TATCTTATGAGGGTTAATCCCATGTAAGCATCTCTGGCATTATTGGAACTTGAACTCTTTGGCTTACATTTTTTATGTTATTCAGTATATATGAATCAATTCGTAAATGTCTTTTAAATGATAGGAAGTTTTACTTAAAAACTTTTTTTTTTTTAAAGATTTTATTTATTTGACAGAGAGAGACACAGCGAGAGAGGGACCACAAGCAGGGGGAGTGGGAGAGGGAGAAGCAGGCTTCC
>NW_027895928.1:0-239 GCF_054177405.1 Leptonychotes weddellii | reverse complement strand
TCTATCACCCAGTCACCCCAACATGATATATATTTTTCTGTTCTTCTACTTTCAACCTAGTTATGTCGTTATATTTTCCAGTGAGTTTCTGGCAGACAGCCAATAGCTGGATTATGTTTTTTTATTTTTATTTTTTTTTAAGATTTTTAAAAATTTATTTATTTGACAGAGAGATAGCACAAGTAGGCAGAGCGGCAGGCGGAAGGAAAGGGAGAAGCAGGCTCTCTGCTGACGAGGGA
>NW_027895927.1:0-239 GCF_054177405.1 Leptonychotes weddellii | reverse complement strand
ATGAAATAGTGTATATAAAAGTCCCTGCACAGCTCATGGCCTATAGTTCCCATCCCTATCTTCTCAAATGAAAGAGGAGAAGCAGGGAAATACTGTAATAAAACTCTGGTTGAAGAACATTGCACCAAAACTGGTCTCAGCTTCTTAGCATCTAGAGCAAAGAAATGTGGGGGTAGATGAAGCTGACACTGGCTGGCAGTGAAATTGAAAAAGGGACAGATATCTTTCCGACCATGAAT
>NW_027895926.1:0-239 GCF_054177405.1 Leptonychotes weddellii | reverse complement strand
TGGGGCGCCTCATGCTTGTGCTCTCTTCCCTCTCTCTCCCTCCCTCTCTCAAATAAACAAATCTTAAAAGAAAAAAAGAAATCAACTACCTTTTCTTAGTTATAAAATCCTTCTGAGACTTAAATCTGTAGTCACAAGCTCATTAAAAGCAAGTTGCAATTACAAGCATGTTTGTGTGTTTCCTTCCCTCTTGGTGCCTTTGTCTGGTGCTCGTTTTTTCCTTGTGAACTTTAATACAT
>NW_027895925.1:0-239 GCF_054177405.1 Leptonychotes weddellii | reverse complement strand
CCACGCCCAGCAAAGCCCCCTAAGATGACGGCTCCCATACGCTCCCACACCTTGCTCAGAAGGCTTGGATTGGACCTGACTGATCAGAAATAAAGGCACGGAATATATATTTGCACGAAGGATGGAAGACATTCACACTACTCTCTCCCTTTTTAAGATGAAAGTTACTCTTATCTCCAGATTAAAAAAAAAAAAAAAAGATGTATTTTCCAATTAAGTAAGTTATAGGGAACTCTAAT
>NW_027895924.1:0-1549 GCF_054177405.1 Leptonychotes weddellii | reverse complement strand
AAAAAAATAGGTTTAGGGGTGCCCGGGTGGCTCAGTCCGTTAAGCATCTGACTCTTGATTTTGGCTCAGGTCATGATCTCAGGGTCGTGAGATCGAGCCATGTGTTGGACTCCATGCTGAGGATGGAGCTTGCTTAAGATTCTCTCTCCCTCTCCCTCTGCCCCCTCCCCCGCTCGCGTGTACTCCCCCCCCTTCTAAAAAAATAGATTTAAGTCCTAATGTCTTAGACCTTATTTGGAAATAGGGTCCTTACAAATGCAGTAAGATTAAGATGAGGTCGTACTGGGTTAGGGTGGGTCCTAATCTGTCTGGTGTCCTGCAAAGAAGAGGGGGGAATTTGTACACAGAGACACACAAGGAGAAGGCTGTGTGGAGATGGAAGCAGGGATTGCAGTGATGTGTCTACAAGCCAAGGAGCACCAGAGATTGCTGGCAACGAGCAGAAGCTGGAAGAGGCAAGGAAGGAAAGTGCCTTGAGCCTTCTGAGACAGTGTGGCTCTGCTGATACTTTAATGCAGACTTCCAGCCTCTGGAACCGTGAGAGAATACATGTATGTTGCTTATTTAAGGCCCCCGGTTTATGGCAACTTGTTTTGACACCCCTTGGAAATTAATACAAGCATGTTATTAAATAAGATGCTAAAATCCATTAATACCCCAATGGGTAAAGGAAATAAAAAAGGTATTTTATGACCAAAACAAGAAAACAACTATTAAAACAACCATTGAAAAAAATATATTCAGGGCGCCTGGGGGGCTCAGTCGGTTAAGCGCCTACCTTCAGCTCAGGTCACAATCCCAGGGTCCTGGGATTGAGTCCCGTGTCGGGCTCCCTGCTCAGCCGGGAGCCTGCTTCTCCCTCTTCCTCTGCCTGCTGCACCCCCTGCTTGTGCTTTCTCTCGCTATCTCTCTCTGTCAAATAAATAAAATCTTAAAAAAAAAGAAAAAAATATATTCAACCTTGCTATTTATTAAAGAAATGCCCCTTAAAAGACCAGTGTGGTAATTCTTTTATTCAAGCAGCAAAATTCAGCCTAATGTCAACAGTCAATGCAGGCCCAGTCGTGGGAAAAATGACAGGCTACACCGGTCCTAGAGGAAGTGTAGAATCAGTAAAACCCTCGTGAGAAACAATTTGTCAATTATTCAGCAACACTTTCACTATCACCTCTGGGCATCTGATTGGGCCCAAAAGGAACAAAGCACAATTTCAAGAACACACAGTAGCAACAGACAGGGGGACACATCTGTGTCAGAGTTTATAAAATATAACATGTGACCCTTCTGGATCCGAGGACCCACTCTCTGATGAGGCGTGGAAAATTCTCAAACAAAAGTTCAAGAGCACAGGGGGCACCTGGGTGGCTCAGTCGTTAAGCGTCTGCCTTCGGCTCAGGTCATGATCCCAGGGTCCTGGGATCGAGCCCCACATCGGGCTCCCCGCTCCGTGGGAAGCCTGCTTCTCCCTCTCCCACTCCCCCTGCTTGTGTTCCCTCTCTCGCTGTGTCTCTCTCTGTCAAATAAATAAATAAAATTAAAAAAAAAAAAA
>NW_027895923.1:0-239 GCF_054177405.1 Leptonychotes weddellii | reverse complement strand
TGGGGCGCCTCATGCTTGTGCTCTCTTCCCTCTCTCTCCCTCCCTCTCTCAAATAAACAAATCTTAAAAGAAAAAAAGAAATCAACTACCTTTTCTTAGTTATAAAATCCTTCTGAGACTTAAATCTGTAGTCACAAGCTCATTAAAAGCAAGTTGCAATTACAAGCATGTTTGTGTGTTTCCTTCCCTCTTGGTGCCTATGTCTGGTGCTCGTTTTTTCCTTGTGAACTTTAATACAT
>NW_027895922.1:0-239 GCF_054177405.1 Leptonychotes weddellii | reverse complement strand
CAGGTCATGGTCCCAGGGTCCTGGGATCGAGCCCCGCATGGGGCTCCCTGCTCAGCGGGAAGCCTGCTTCTCCCTCTCCCACTCCCCCTGCTTGTGTTCCCTCTCTCGCTGTGCCTCTCTCTGACAAATAAATAAAATCTTAAAAAAAAAAAAAGATAACTTCTGAGTTTCTAGCTTGTACAGTTGAGGTAGAGGGGATAGCATATTGCTATTTTTTAAACTGTAAGTACAAGAAGAGA
>NW_027895921.1:0-239 GCF_054177405.1 Leptonychotes weddellii | reverse complement strand
TGATTCCAGAGAGGGTTTAGGGCAAAGGTTTGGATTCATGTGTTCCAAAGTGGACCTGATTTTCACCCATCTATTTACTTACGAAAACAGATTTTGTGTTTTGGGCTGAAGGGATGGAGGTGCACATCAGGGAATGAGGAAATGGAAAGTAAAGGAAAATGTATCCCATGAAAGTGGACCAGAGCTGCTGCTGTAGGAAGGTATGAACCCAACCCTGCCGTGTGGGACGAACCCTCAAG
>NW_027895920.1:0-239 GCF_054177405.1 Leptonychotes weddellii | reverse complement strand
TTTTATTGTTGTGAGAACGGAGGCCCAAGGAGTTTTAGTATTCTCAAGAGCTAATATTTCCTAAAAACTAATGCTAGAGTCCAGATGAGACTTAAAACCTTTTGCTCCTACTCTGGAGTTTTTTCATAGATCTATACTGAGTAAAGGAAGTTAGTAAGTAAGTTTTAAAAAGCATAGCTACCTCAAAATAAAAAAAAAACCAACAGGATATTTCAAAATTTGTACTTTTTTTTTTTTAA
>NW_027895919.1:0-239 GCF_054177405.1 Leptonychotes weddellii | reverse complement strand
GACTCAAGGAGAAAAAGTGCAACAGTCTTTTTCAAAAGGCAAAAACCTTATAGAAGTGTATCCAGTGAACATACAATACTGAAATTTAGCAGACTTTAAATCCTTAAACATGGACCTAGTATTCTCATGATCATTTAGTACCCTTGGGGAAAGCTGGAGATGACTTTTTTTTAAGTTCATAAAAATAATTACCGGCATTAAATCTAAATAGGACTCCAATTTTTTCTTCAAAGGTATAG
>NW_027895918.1:0-239 GCF_054177405.1 Leptonychotes weddellii | reverse complement strand
CCAACACCATTTGTTGAAGAGACTGTCCCTTTTCCATTGCATATTCTTTCCTGCTTTGTCGAAGATTAGTTGACCCTAGAGTTGAGGGTCCATTTCTGGGCTCTCTATTCTGTTCCATTGATCTATGTGTCTGTTTTGTGCCAGCACCATACTGTCTTGATGACTACAGCTTTGTAATAGAGCTTGAAGTCTGGAATGTTAACAAGACCAATATTTAAGGTATTGGTAAAGGGATAATA
>NW_027895917.1:0-239 GCF_054177405.1 Leptonychotes weddellii | reverse complement strand
AAAAAAAGTTTGCATTCACAGGTTCTGCATGTTAGGATTCGGACATATATTTGGGGAGGGGCACGATATAAACAGTATTCACTTAAAAACTGAAATAGTGACTCACCCTTCCTTGAAATTACCACACATTTTTCTCCTTCCATACCTCTTCCTATTGCTGTTGCTACCTCTCAAGATGACATCCTCATATGCCTTTGTCCAACTCTGTGACAGCTGAAATCTTTGCCCTGTTGGATAAT
>NW_027895916.1:0-239 GCF_054177405.1 Leptonychotes weddellii | reverse complement strand
TTTCTTTTTTTCATTTTTTTCCTGTTTCTGTTTTTTTTTAAAAGATTTTATTTATTTATTTGACAGAGAGAGACACAGCGAGAGAGGGAACACAAGCAGGGGGAGTGGGAGGGGGAGAAGCAGGCCTCCCACCGAGCAGGGAGCCCGATGCGGGGCTCGATCCCAGGACCCCGGGATCATGACCCGAGCTGAAGGCAGACGCTTAACCATTTGAGCCACCCAGGTGTCCCTCCTGTTTC
>NW_027895915.1:0-239 GCF_054177405.1 Leptonychotes weddellii | reverse complement strand
TAGCCCACGGAAAAATTATGAAAGATGGAAAAGTATACTAAGACCAGAAGATCTCAATTATAGCTCTGTTTAAAGACAACATGACTGAGGGAAAGAGTTGGGGTTGGTGTGTGAGCTCTTCACTTGGACCTTGAGTCCTTATCAGTATCAAGTTTCTGGAGTCCATTCCAATGTAGACATCTGAGATATACTTGGTTCAAGATTCAAACTGGCTGGTGAAGGGCCTCAGTTCTTCCTTA
>NW_027895914.1:0-239 GCF_054177405.1 Leptonychotes weddellii | reverse complement strand
AAGTCATTGGGGTGTCTTTATTTCACAGTCATTTTTTTACCTTCATTTTTTTTTCCTTCCCCCACCTTCATTTTTTAAAGGTGGTTTTGCTGAATATAGAATTCTTGCTTTTTTCCATTGCATGTTTTTTCCTGCTTTGTCAAAGATTATTTGACCATAGAGTTGAGGGTCCATATCTGGGTTCTCTATTCTGTTCCATTGGTCTATATGTCTGTTTTTGTGCCAGTACCATGCTGTCT
>NW_027895913.1:0-1549 GCF_054177405.1 Leptonychotes weddellii | reverse complement strand
AGAAGAAAGTGCCTCCCAAAGTTTTAAAGAAAGAAAAACTTACATATGTACAAAAATAAGAGTTGATATAATGAAGGGATGGAATATGACTGTAATGATGAAAATTGTAAAAAATTTTATAAAAGGAATTGATAAGAAGTTGTTTGAAAAAAGAAAGAAGAGGATTAAAAAAAAAAAAAAGGAAAGAATGTGATCAGGCAGGAGACTAGAACAAAGCCATACACTATAGATTTAGGGTATATTTTGATCTGTTAGAAGAAACTGTATCTCAAAATTTTAAAGAGAGAACAACTTATATATATATGACAAAAATAAGGGTAACTACTATGAAGGGATAAAAATGAAAAATAAAAATGTTTTTTAAAAAAGGGATTGATAAGATGTTGGTTGAAAAAGGGAAAAAGAAAATTAAAAAAAAAAGACAGTTAAAAAAAATTAACTTTGGAAGACTAAAGAATCATGGTAAAAAAGCCATGGATTCTATGTGCAGTATTCCCCTAGCGCTGGAGTTCTGAGGTTCTCATTGATCAGTAAACTTGGTTTGGCTGGCTGCTCTCGCTGATCTTCTGGGGGAGGGGCCTGTTGCCGGGATTCTCAAATGTCTTTGCCGGAGGCGGAATTGCCCCACCCTTGCCGGGTCTGGGCTAAGTCATCTGCTCTGGTTTGCTTTTGGGAGCTTTTGTTCCCTGTAAGCTTTCCCTACAGCTTTGGAGACCGAGAGTGAAAATGGGGGCCTCCCAGTCTCTGCCCTGGAGGACCCGAGAACTCAGGGCCCCACTCCTCAGTGGACCCCCAGAGAAAAGCAGTCAATCACTCCCATCTCCCCAGACTCCGGCTGCACTCCGTGCTCACCCGGACTGTGACTGACCATTTCTATCTCTGGCACCTGACCCGGTGTGGAGTCTCCAAACTCTGCAGATCCCTGCAGTGCGCTCCTGTGCCGCTCCTCCCAGGGGAGGAAGGTGGGTCTCCCCAGATCTGCCACTTGTTGGGTCCCTGTTGGAGGAGCAGTGGCCCGACTGTGCCATGGATCACGGTTTATGGCAACCCCGAGCTGAGAGCCTGCGCCTCAGCTCCGTCTCTGCAGCTGGCTTCCCTGCTCAGATCCCTGGGAGCTCTGCTGCACTCAATCACCCTGGTCTTTCTGGGACCCCAAGGGTCCTGAGACCACACTATCCTGCGAGGGTTCCACCCCCCGCTTAGCCACTCGAGTGACATCCCTCAGCAGAGCCGACTTCTAAAAGTTCTGATTTTGTGGCTAAAATTAACAAGTCAGGAAATGACAGATGTTGGCGGGGATGCGGAGAAAGGGGAACCCTCCTACACTGTTGGTGGGAATGCAAGCTGGTGCAGCCACTCTGGAAAAAAGTATGGAGATTCCTCAAAAAATTGAAAATAGAGCTACCATATGATCCAGCAATTGCACCACTGGGTATTTACCCCAAAGATACAAATGTAGGGATCCGAAGGGGTACGTGCACCCTGATGTTTATAGCAGCAATGTCCACAATAGCCAAACTGTGGAAAGAGCCAGGATGTCCATCGACAG
>NW_027895912.1:0-239 GCF_054177405.1 Leptonychotes weddellii | reverse complement strand
CAGACATTTTTTTAAAAATCATTTTAAAAAATGAGGACTACAATTATCCAATAAAAGAAACCAGGATTCCTTGGAAAAATGGCTGATTGCATTACAGCAACAGAAGAAGTATAATATGAGCCTGGAACATCTTATGATGCCAAAAAATGTTTTAAAATGATGGTGATATGTCAAAAGAACACAAAAGCCAGCTTGAACCACATGCAGAATGAAACTGGACCATTTCCTTACACTGTACA
>NW_027895911.1:0-239 GCF_054177405.1 Leptonychotes weddellii | reverse complement strand
CCTCATGAATAAAAGTAGAGATGTGACAAGGGTGAGGGGGAAGAGAGAAAAATGAACATTTATTGAGTATATGACAGTCCTATTCTCTTGACAAAAGCCCTAAGATATAAGCATTATCATCCACATTTTAAAGATAAAGAAAGTGAGTCTGAAGTAGGTTAAGTAGCTTCCCTAGGGCCATATAACTAAGTGGTGCAGGCAGAATTCAGCCCGGCTTGTTTGAGTTTTCCCAGTTTTAA
>NW_027895910.1:0-239 GCF_054177405.1 Leptonychotes weddellii | reverse complement strand
CGGGGAGGCAAACAGAAGGACAACTGTGATGCTGTCATCCATGTATGTGCTTTCCAAACACACTCAGGGTACTTTGAGGGGAATTACAAACGCTTCGTGCAGCATTTTAAAGTTTTCCCGAAGACCATCCCTGCAAAGCTATGCCTGACTGTTCCAACATCGCTCACCGTATAGGGACTGGATGCCATCCACGTCATCCTGAGAAAGGCGGAAGCGGGCCAGGTCTATGAGTGTGTTGT
>NW_027895909.1:0-239 GCF_054177405.1 Leptonychotes weddellii | reverse complement strand
AAAGTACATTAAACAAAAGTATAGCTGGCTCTGAACAAACCCACACACTTTTGAACACAAACTCAAAACACACGTTCTAATGACAGAGATTTGGTTCTATTATCTTCATAAACCAAAGAGTACAGATTTCAAGTTATTTCACAAATCAGATGATCAAATGAAAATGGACATGAAAGCACTTAGTAAATTATTATGTACATGTTTTTAAAAAGATGTGCTGTTTAAAGATACTTTACATG
>NW_027895908.1:0-239 GCF_054177405.1 Leptonychotes weddellii | reverse complement strand
CAGGGCCTGTGGGGGCATGTCTGCCACGTCAGGGACGTTGCAGCGAGCCCACCCACGTGGGGAAAGCGTGCCGGGTCTCACTCAGGATTTGGTAAGCGGGACAAGAGCCTGAGTGGGGTGGGGCTGGGGTGCACACGTGTGTTCGCCTGCCCCACCCCCAGCTTGTGGGCGTCCTCACGCCCCTCCCCTGCTCTGCCCCGGGTAATGCCAGGTAACCGGCCATGCGTGATTCTTCTTGG
>NW_027895907.1:0-239 GCF_054177405.1 Leptonychotes weddellii | reverse complement strand
GGTGAAGTTTTTGTATTGGATTTAGTTTTCCCAGATCCTAAGACTTTTTTTCTTTCCCCCCTTTCTTGACTGGCTAGAACTCTTTGTTTCTTTGTTTCCTTCCTTCTTTCTTTCTTCCCTCCCTCCTACTCTTCCTCCCTTTCTTCCTTCCTTCTCCTTTCTTTCTCTTGCCATCGCATGTCTGAAAATGTCTTCATTATAGTTTTATATTTTTTGCTCATTGGCTGGGTAAGATATTC
>NW_027895906.1:0-239 GCF_054177405.1 Leptonychotes weddellii | reverse complement strand
GTCTACAAGCATAAAAATCACGATTACTGGGGCGCCTGGGTGGCTCAGTTGTTAAGCATCTGCCTTTGGCTCAGGTCATGATCCCAGGGTCCTGGGATCGAGTCCCGCGTTGGGCTCCTTGCTCGGCAGGAAGCCTGCTTCTCCCTCTCTCGCTCCCCCTGCTTGTGTTCCCTATCTCTCTGTCAAATAAATAAATAAAATCCTTAAAAAAAACACAAAAAACACGATTACCCTCAGAG
>NW_027895905.1:0-239 GCF_054177405.1 Leptonychotes weddellii | reverse complement strand
TGAGGCTGTTTCCATGTCTTGGCTATTGTGTCCAACTACGTTAAGTTAAGGCAAAAAGAGTCTTCAAGTCTTACCCAGGAGCCAACTCTCAGCACAAAGTTAGGAGAGTAGAGTGGGATTTGGGCCAAAGATTAGTTTTATATTACAAAAAGGTGTGTGTGTGTGTGTATGTGTAAGGGGTATGTTAGTTAGCTAAAGACACTATTTAGACATCTAGGGTGATGGAATGAGCCAAAGGA
>NW_027895904.1:0-239 GCF_054177405.1 Leptonychotes weddellii | reverse complement strand
CTACGTTGATGGCTGCTGACTGACCAGGGTGGTAATTGCGGAGGGCTGGGGTGCCTGTGGCAATTTCTTAAAATAAGACAACAGTGAAGTTTGCCACATCAACATCTCTTCCTTTCATGTACCATTTCTCTGTAGTGTGCAATGCTGGTTGATAGCATTTTACCCACAGAACTTCAAAAGTGGAGTCAATCCTCTCAAATCCTGCCACTGCTTTATCAACTAAGTTTATGCAGTATTCT
>NW_027895903.1:0-239 GCF_054177405.1 Leptonychotes weddellii | reverse complement strand
GCAGACTCCCCGCTGAGTCAGGAGCCCGATGTGGGACTCAATCCCAGGACCCTGGGATCATGACCTGAGCCGAAGGCAGACGCTTAACCATCTGAGCCACCCAGGCGCCCCATATAGTTTTTGCTTTTTTACTTTAAGTGTTGTTTTTTGTTTTTTAAAGATTTTATTTATTTATTTATTTATTTGAGAGAGAGAGAGAGAGAAACAGCATGAGAGGGAAGAGGGTCAGAGGGAGAAGC
>NW_027895902.1:0-1550 GCF_054177405.1 Leptonychotes weddellii | reverse complement strand
TTTTTGCATATTGAGCGTTGTAATAAGTTTTCTCAGCGCACTTTTATGGTATGCATAGATTTTGTGAAATGTGTACAGTAGGATCTTGGCTAAAGCTCTAAAAAGAGTAGTTTGGTTTTTGTGTTTGTTCATTAAGTCTTTAATTTGTCCTTCCATTTTGCCTAATCGTTGTTTAGATTTTAAAATTATTTTGTAGTTGGTGTCTGGAGCTTATGATTGCCTTGCTTAAGTACATGTACTTGGGTTATTTGTTTTAAAAACAATGCCCACATTATAACAATATAATTGTATGTGTTTCATAAACGTTAAGTCATGCAATGAGAAATTATTTTACAAAGGACACCAAGTCTCAATTTTAGTCATCATATAGTAGATAGTGAACTAGGCCTGAGGAATTACTGGACCCCATAATGTAATCTTAACTACTAATATAGACTGCTTCAAAGATACTTCTTCAAGTTTGCAATAATAATTTTTAAATTTCCTTATTTTGCCTTTTTGTTACTGATGTAATTGACTGTATAGTGTGTTGAGTCAGTTTCTGAAACCCTAATTTTGACCTACTTTTTATTTTCTGTTTTTCTTCCCCTCAATGTTTCCTTCTGTATTCATTTAGACAGGAAAAAAAAAAAAAAAGTAAAACAAAACCGAAAAAAAACAAGAGTGAGAAAAGATCTAGGTATGCAGGGATCACACAAGATATGGATGGAAACCAAGAGGTTTCATGTGTAAATTATTTAAAAGGTGACCGTTTGTTTTCTTGCTGTGGAAAGTAAAATGACTTAGATGTATTGTTGAGTCCAGGCCAGGGTTTATAGGCGTGATATCAGGGAGACCTGCAAGGCATGATGGACGGATGTACGCGCCACTTCACTGTTGGGGATATGTATGAAGGGTTACATAGTAGTGAAAGGGAATGTTCCCACTATAGGCCCCCCCCTTTCCCTTTTTTAAATATATGTCTTCCATTAGATAAAGATTGCAGGTTCAGTTCTTCATATCGGTTATTTTAGATGGAACACGGGCTGCTGAAGATGCTAAGTGTGTTGGCTAACTGTATTAGTTATCTATTGCTGCATAGCAGGTGACCTTGAATTTACTAGCCTCAAATAACCCACATGTATTATGTGATAGTTTCTGTGGGTCTGGGTATGGTGTAGCCGAGTCCTATATAAGGATGCTATTGAGATGTTAGCTAGGATAGAGGACTCTTGGATGCTTGACTGGGGAAATATCATCTTCCTAGCTCACTGGGTACCTGAATTTGTTTCTTTGCGGTCGTAGGGCTGAGGGTTCCATTTTCTTTCTTGTTGGCTATTGGCTGAAAGGCTTGTAGGCTGTTAGTTGGAGGCCTCCCTCACTTCCTAAAGAGCTGGTCCAGCTCATGAGCAGCTCGGAGCTCAATGTCTTGACCCCCTCCCTCCGCACCGTGGGGAACATCGTCACGGGAACGGATCACCAGACCCAGGTGGCCATCGACGCGGGCATGCTGCACGTGTTGCCCCAGCTCCTGATGCACCCCAAGTCCTCCATCCAGAAGGAAGCAGCTT
>NW_027895901.1:0-12957 GCF_054177405.1 Leptonychotes weddellii | reverse complement strand
TTTTTTTTTTTTAAAGATTTTATTTATTTATTTGACAGAGAAAGACACAGCGAGAGAGGGAACACAAACGGGGAGTGGGAGAGGGAGAAGCAGACTCCCTGCCGAGCAGGGAGCCCGATGCGGGACTTGATCCCGGGACTCCAGGATCATGACCTGAGCCGAAGGCAGTCGCTTAACCAACTGAGCCACCCAGGCGCCCTAAGTCATGTCTTAATAATACATCTTGTGAATTATACTCTCCGAATATGAAAATGAAAATGTAGAAATGCAATTTACTCAACATTAAGTACTGTTATAAATGTTGCTGACTTTGAAAAGAAAAATCTTAATGTTATTTGTAAGTAACTAGAGAATGAACTTCATGAGTTTAGAGGAAATATTGATAAACAGTACTTATTTTAAGCAGGGATACACTTGTCATTCACTTTTGGGCTTTTCCTTGAAGTAGGAAAGTTTATCTCAAGCAACAACAAGGGAGATAAAGAGAAAGAAAGAAGAAATGCATCCTCACTATGAATAAACATTATAAATTATTAGAATGTGGACTCCTTTATAAATGTTTTAGGGAGGATGTCAGCTACTCTTTACTGCTTCATGTAGAACAGTTGCTTACATATTGTAGGTACTCAGTTAATGATGGATAAATAGATAAGTGAATACAGAAGGATAGTGCTGTCCCTTTACAGTCATGTTGGGTCATAGACACTAATCACCAGAAGACATCACCAGTTAAACCAGAAATAATACTTGAAAAGTGCTTTCTATGAAAGTCCAGGACATGGACATTTTCCTGGCAGGGGCAAGGAGGGAGAAATCAAGCCTATTTATAAGTAAATATATTAATCAGAAAAGGTTCTAAAAAAAGTAGTTTCTGTGGGAAAAAACTGAAACTTAATGTCATTTTATTGTTTTAGTTATGATTTTCATTACACACACACACACACATACTTCTTTTGTCCAGTGGAGCTTTTGCAATAAACACTGTATTCAGAAAAGAAAGGGACTCAAATATGGAACTAACTGCCTCTTGTGAATGCCTGGAATTTCTAAAGCTTTAATTTTCCAGAGGAGTCAGTCAGAGAAGTTGTATTATTGAAGGATCTTCTGGAAATGCATTACAAATAGCTGCTTTGTTATCCAAGGCTCCACTTGCTTGGGCACAAATAGGTGTGTAGTAAATATAATCTATTTGCATAATTGAGAAGCAGTACCTGGTGAAAACAGCTGTCTGTGGATCATCATCTGTATGGCATTATATGGAAGTGTTGATTACTGACCTTTGTATCTACTGATAGGAGTCAATATCCCTCTTTACACCAAAAGTTAAAATTTCCTGCTCACACAGAGGTGGACCCCTATTTCCCACTTCTGCCATGCCCAATTTTCTCTTTCCTGAGTGGCAGCTTGAAAAAAAAAAAAAAAGACTTGTAATGTCCCAGGAATTGAGAAATTGGAAGAGGAAGGAATCAGAGGGCATTTGGGATACTGATTCATTAGGGGCAAAGCAGATGGGTCATATGCCCTCTTAATCTATACTAGATCATTGGTACTTCCACTGGAAACTAAGGAAAATTTCACTACAGGGGCACAAATAAGATATTAATTATACCGTAATTGCTTGGAAAAACACAAGTGGCAGACAGCAAAAAGTGATATGCTGTCGAAATAAATATTGCTACAGTTGAGGATACAAACTGGCAGCAATTCAGGAAATGTACTTTCATAAGTAGAAGTAAACATTTTGGGGAGGGGATAATCTTCTAGTTAGGATTTACACATTGGATAAAGTCTGTACTGTGATTTTATTTTTATACTGATGAATTCTTCTTACCTACTAGAATCCACTCCCAGATAAAGCTTCAGACAGTGATTTTGTTGTTACCATTAAAATTTCTCTTGTTATTAATGAGGAGCAAACATCTGCTCTTAAACTAATTATATGTCATAAGGTACTTCACCTTTCTGAACCACACAATTCTCATTCATATTATAAGTGGATTAGCTTTTAAGGGCTATATATAGATTCTTCCAGATATTAGATGCAGTAGGATTTATTGAGAATCTACTATGAGTTTAGTAATTTGATTCAATAACACATTTGAGTTTTACTCTCAATAATCTACAATTTAGTTAAGATATTTTATTAATCAATATCTTTGAATAATTGATGAGAATAAGGTTCTACACATGCTAAATTCTACTTAAAAAGAACAATTTTCTTATTAAAAACAAAAACAATTATTGGATTTTATTGAACCAAAGCATACACAAAAGCATCTTGAAATGATTCTTCCAACTGGGAAATTCAACTAATTATTGGAGTGGGCCTATTTAAATATTTAAATACCAGAGAGTCAATTAAAACTTCCAATATGATAGAAGTTAATTATGTAGTAGATTATAATATATGTGACTTAAAATAAGTGTACTAGGTCAGGTGGATTGGCAATCCTTTTGGCTAACATCTTCCAGGGGTTATGAATGCAATTAAATGCAACAGATTATGTATTGACTCAAACTGCTTCTTCGAGTTACTAGCAAGATTCATTTCAATTAAATATTTTGTAGGATTCAGTCTTTAAAACTGTAGTGGAACTTAATGTAAAAAATATCACATCATATTAAATATTCACCTTATATGCAAAACTTATTAGAATGATTCCTGTAGGTAAAAATAGGGTAAATAGGTACATTTGAAAACTAATTTCACATTTTTGGTGTATCCAAACCAAATACATATGATAACTGTTTATTTCATGGATGCTTAATATCATATAGGTCCAAGAGGCTAACAAGATAGGACAACTTTAGCTAATTGGCTGACTATGGTGCTGTTACAGATTCCAAGATATTCCAATTAACTATGAAATATTAAAGACATATTGCTTTTGGTAAGGATTTTCATTATTGTGTCTTTCACTAAGGAAAATCAGTAATATCCTATATGTGTATCAGACAAAATCAGAATATTTATTTTACAAGGTCTGAGTTATGCTGGCAAATAATTGAAATAAATTGGTGGTAGAGGTAGAAAAAGAGCATTTAACAGAGAAATGACTATTATATATAATAAGCATAATTTCATCATTATATAGAAGGGGATTAGTTAATATTTAAAACAGTAAAAATATTATGTGCTTTTTATTGCATTCTACTCCCATTCTATGACTGCTGCTTATCTAATTGTATTTTCTATATTAATAAATTAAGAGCTTCCCATGACCTCCAACTTCACTTTGAGTTAGGTCTAATCCTTTCTGTCAAATTAAACAAATAAATGCTAGATCTGTGTTTTGTACCAAGTACAAACAGCCTTTGTGTGACAAAAATCTAAGTCATATAAACAGAAATAGTGTTTTATTTACTTCCTTTATTTATTTGATATTAGTGAATTCACACCTAGGACAGCCAGAGTGTCAAAAGTGACCTAAAGATAATCTCCAATGGGTATTCAGATTTAAAATGCAAAATAATACTCTAATATGCCTTTCTTCTTGTTTGATTCCAAAAAACCCCCACAAATTTGTTCTTTCTTTAGAAAACCATTGTCAGAATGAATGACAATTTAAGTAATTTAGTTAGATTCTGAGGTTAAATAGTAGTAAAGAATAAAATTCAAACACCCATAACTCTCTCATAAGAATTGTAAAATATTCTAAAGTTGTTGAATAATATACATGTAGGTTATTGAACTTGAAATTTGAGAACTGAGTTTTCCCATTTAGGACACTGGTCAACCTTAAAGATTATAATAATATTTAAAAATAGGTTGTCCAGAGAGTCACATGGGCTCACTAAGTGATTTGCCAGATTTTTCAAACCCTATCTGATCTGC
Source organism: Leptonychotes weddellii (assembly GCF_054177405.1). Classification (NCBI taxonomy): domain Eukaryota; kingdom Metazoa; phylum Chordata; class Mammalia; order Carnivora; family Phocidae; genus Leptonychotes; species Leptonychotes weddellii. The sequence goes on along the minus strand of NW_027895901.1, from coordinate 9,122 downwards.
TATTGGATATATAGACAGGATTGAAAGCTTTCATTGTTTTCACATTACTCTTTTCTCATACATTCTCTTTTCTGAATCTAAGCAAGGTAATCTAATGCTTGTGTGATGTGATGTAGTTGTTTTATAGATTGCCAAATTCTTTCCCTTTGGCTAATTCAAATAATAAAATCCCAAAACATATATAGCTGCTTCTTTATAATAACACAAGATATCCAAAACCTTTTTTTTTTTTTTAAAGATTTTATTTATTTATTTGAGACAGAGAGAATGAGATACAGAGAGCATGAGAGGGAGGAGGGTCAGAGGGAGAAGCAGACTCCCTGCCTAGCAGGGAGCCCGATGCGGGACTCGATCCTGGGACTCCAGGATCATGACCTGAGCTGAAGGCAGTCGCTTAACCAACTGAGCCACCCAGGCGCCCTCCAAAACCTTTTATTAAATACAAATATTTAGCCAAAGATTTAGTACTCATTATTATATAACCTGTGAATAGGACCTAGGTAAGATGACTTTTGATTTAAAAAGAGGATTTATAAAGATCTGAAATGCAGTTTTTTGCTTGGAGAATCAAAGTCCCTGGATCCATTTTCTTGCTTTACCATCACTTATCATTTTTTCTAGGTCAAGACCACACAAACATTTAAATTCCAAAAGATATATCCTGAAATATTATGATTGAGTTATTGGTCCTAAATAATACAAAAACAACAAGTCTAAACCAGTTTAGACCCAAACTCTACCAAAATAGTTATTTTGTGCCACATGAACAAGTTTAGATCTTTATTGTTACCCTCCAACTTCATGTTCTATTAATCAATAATGTAAAAGGTGTATGTAAACCCCATTGATTGTGGATCTCTACAGGAAAATTAATCTGTGTATTGGAAGTTGCCAAACAAGACATTTAAGTTTTAACTTAATAGTAAATTTCTTATATATATTGCATAAGTGAGTGCTACTTAATAAAAATAGAAATATTCTGTCAGTAGAGCTCTCAATTGTAGCACCTTAAATGTCAAATCGAAAATTACCATTGAAAATAGCAAAAAACTCTCGGCACAAAACAACTCCATCCAACCCCAACACTAAGAGACTTGAACAAACTCTAGCAGGTCTTCTAATAGCTTAAAGCCATGTCCCTAGAATGACCCTAGCCTCCTTTAAAATGCCTGCTTGAAAAAGCTTAACATTTCCAGGAGAATTTATGGTTTGTTTCAGCTGGTGACAGGCTGGTAGGCCCCTGAACCCCATGTTAGAACAATTTCTTTAAAAAGCTTGCAAAATATAAATCTTTCCTTTGTCCTTTGAGTTGCAAATCTTCTATCACACAGAACTCTTTTCTCAAGGACCTGGGAGCCATCTTCTTGAAATGCAAATATTTAAGGAGATAGCTTTTACTTCTACCTGCTGTGGGAGGGAAAGGGCCTAACTTTGGTGGGTGCCTTACTCCAACTTGTATCACTACCTCCTTCATAAATATATGAGAAATTTGTTTCTCTTCTAGATAAATGCCAATTAGCAAACCCAGATGTCTTAGTCACATGGACTAATCCCTACTTAATGCCATTCAGTGCCTTGCCTTTAGCAAACCCTCAGCATTTAAAAAAACTTCCTTTTGGCTGAGTTGAGCACAGATTACATTGAGGTCTCTCCCCTACTTCAATAGGTATTACTGAATAAAATCTGTCTTTACCATATTTTGCAAGTGTCTGGCTTCGTTTATCTTTGACATTATAGCCATGTTCTTGGAAAATGGCAGCAAAAGACTTATTTCCAAATTTTCTATTTTGAATGGTATTATAAGAAACCATTTATAATATCATTATCTTTGGAATCACTAGTATTGTCAGTAAACACTAACAAGTACTTAAATTACGATCCTTGCACTGACAAAGATTTCCTTTGGAAATTTTAAGTATACTCATCAAAAGTGTAGCCCAAGATAATTTAAACATAAACTATGCTGCCAACCATGAACTTTGTGATGTATTGTCTCTAATAATTCCCTATAAAACCTGGCCCAGTCCATTAGCATCCTCCATATTATTATACGTAACACTTCTATTTGTTCAAAGCCTTTGATAGCTGAAAAATAATATGTGCAGGTTGCCTCAAAATTATAAGAATACTTAACATGTTGGTAAATTTGAAGAGAAAATAGTTTTAAGAAAATGAATGATGGAAGGGCGCCTGGGTGGCTCAGTTGGTTAAGCAACTGCCTTCGGCTCAGGTCATGATCCTGGAGTCCCTGGATCGAGTCCCGCATCGGGCTCCCTGCTCGGCGGGGAGTCTGCTTCTCCCTCTGACCCTCCCCCCTCTCATGTGCTTGCTCTCTCTCATTCTCTCTCTCTCAAATAAATAAATAAAATCTTTAAAAAAAAGAAAAAAGAAAAAAGATAATGAATGTTGGTTGGCATGACAGGCTCCAGAACAAGAGTGTGTTGGGAATTTATATAAGGTTATAAAACTAGTATATGATTCAAATTGAAATGAAAGTTAATTTACTTTCCATCTGAAGTGACTGGTCTTTATACAATTTGTAAAAAACTTTTTTTTTTAAATTCTTGATAGCATGAGTTACTCATGTTTTCCCCCATTTTCACCTGATAGCATGGGTTGCTCATGTTTCCCCCCATTTTCATCTGATAGCATGGGTTACTCATGTTTCCCCCCATTTTCATCTGACCTAAAACCTTAGGGAAAAAGTAGGTTTTAGTGAAAAAAATTAGCAGTGGATGCTATTAAAAAAAGATTCTGTTTAATTTCCACATGCAGAAAAAGAAAAAAAATGAAAAAAAATACCTCTCAAACTTTGTTTTAGGTTTATGAAGAAATTGCATTTACCCACATGTATGTTTTGCTTGTTTTTCTTTTTTTAAAAAAGATTTATTTATTTGAGAGAGAGAGAGAGAGCACGCATGAGTGGGAGGGGCAGAGGGAGAGAGAGAGAGAGAGAGAATCTCCAGCAGACTCAGCGCTGAGCACAGAGCCTGATGCGGGGCTCAATCTCACAACCCTGAGATCATAACCTGAGCCAAAACCAAGAGTCAGATGCTTAACCGACTGCACCACCCAGGTGCCCGTTTTGTTTGTTTTTCTAATGTCTAGTGGAGATTCGTAAGTCACCCAAATAAAATCAGTAGAAGTATTTACTATTAGTTCTGAGACAACAGTATGATTTCTCCTAGTTTACTATTGTCCACACTGTGTAAAACCAGATTTCTCTCTTGCACCAGAAAGACAATTCCTGCTCACAAACCCCAGTTTAAAATGGCTCAGGATTATTAAGACATCTGTTGATTTTATTTAAAATAAAATGATCAGACAAAAATAACTGTTTTGGAATCAACTACTTAAGTGTTCCTATTTAGAAGTAGAAACATTTGTGAAAACATTATCTTAGGGTATAGAAACATAATTTCATTATTAAGATTTACTGAAATTTATTGGTTGTTGTTGGTAAATATTTAATAATGCTGGACAAACAGTGGAGCTACTGCACCATCATATCATATCAGATAAATTATCATAACCACATAAAATGTTGTCTTCTATAAACTACTACTAAATGCCCGCTTTAGAGATGAATTATTGGGTACTCACTTGGGTCATGTACCCTCCAAATAATACTTTCATTGACTGCTACGGTTCTTAACAACCAAAAGAGACCCATGAGAAATTCATTTAGAATGACCTCATGATTAAGAAATTAAATGCTGATGTTTTTTCAGGTTAAAACAACAATTATTTTACTTTATAGTCCTTTATTAGACTGTGAATTCCTTGGGAAATGGGTACATTCCCATTATAAGCAGATTGTCTGGCATATAGTAAATACTCAAGACAGATTACTGAATAAATTGATGAAGCAGTCAATGAGTAAAAAAGTTGTTCTAGACTTTCTCTGGAGTACACTAATTTGAGGCAAAATATTTTTTTTTTTTTTTAAAGATCTTATTTATTTTTTTGACAGAGAGAGACATAGCGAGAGCAGGAACACAAGCAGTGGGAGTGGGAGAGGGAAAAGCAGGCTTTCCGCAGAGCAGGGAGCCCAATGTGGGACTCGATCCCAGAACCCTGGGATCATGACCTGAGCCGAAGGCAGACGCTTAACGACTGAGCCACCCAGGCGCCCTGAGGCAAAATATTTCTAAGTCCATCTCACAATTTTTTTTTAACTTCTGTGCAAGCTTATAATGCTTGTTTATCAAATCTAAGTATTTGTAGATTTTGCAGCAAATTTCTATTTCAAAGGCAATCAAATCACACAAGTACATTGTTCTTTAGAACAATTATTCTTCTAGAATATTTGCACATTTAAAAATCACTTTTGAAAATTAGCATGTTTCATTTTATTTATTTTTCTACTTTTTGATAGGAAAGTAAAAAGATAAATATTTTTTTGGAAAGCACTATAAACAAAACCCTATTAAGAAATGAAGTATTAAGATGGCCAACAGACACATGAAAAGATGCTCAACATCACTCATCATCAAGGAAAAGCAAATCAAAACTACAATGTGATATCACCTCACACCTGTCAGAATGTCTAAAATCAACAACACAAGAAACAACAGATATTGGCAAGGATGTGGAGAACACTTTTGCATTGTTGATGGGAATGCAAACTGGTGCAGCCACTCTGGAAAACAGTACAAAGTTTCTTCAGAAAGTTAAAAATAGAACTACCCTACCATCCAGCAATTGCACTACTTGGCATTTACCCAAAGGATACAAAAATACTAATTCAAAGGGATACATGCACTCTGATGTTTATAGCAGCATTATCTACAATAGCCAAATTATGGAAACATCCCAAGTGTCCATCAACTGATGAATGGATAAAGATGCGGTATATCTATACACAATGGAATATTACTCAGCCATAAAAATAATTAAATCTTGCCATTTGCAATGAAATGGATGGAGCTAGAGCATATTATGCTAAGCTGAATCAGTCAGTCAGAGAAAGACTAGCACCATATGATTTCACCCATATGTGGAATTTAAGAAATAAAACAAATGGGCAAAGGGGGAAAAAGAGAGAGGGAAACCAAGAAACAGACTCTTAGCTATAGAGAACAAACTGATGGTTACCAGAGGGGAGGTGGGTTGGAGGATGAGTTAAATAGGTGATGGGGATTAAAGAGGGCACTTGTGATGAGCACTGGGTGCTGTATGGAAATGTTGAGTCACTATGTTGTACACCTGAAAGTAATATTACACTGTATGTTAACTAACTGGAATTTAAATAAAAACTTAAAAAATGAAGTATTAGAATATTTACTAAGATTCTTTTTATAATAATAGTGCTATCTCTGGGTGCCTGGGTGGCACAGTCAGTTAAGTATCTGACTCTTGGTTTTGGCTCAGGTTGTGATCTTGGGGTCATGAGATGGAGCCCTGTGTTGGGCTCCACACTCAGCACAGAGTCTGCTTGAGATGCTCTCTCCCTCTGCCCTCTCAGCCTCTGCCCCTCCTGCTCCTGCTGTTTCTCTAAAATAAATAAATCTTTTTAAAAAATAATAGTCCTATCTCTCATTTTTATTGAGCACTTCATATGTGTTAAATGTATTTCAATTTATCCTCACAAATATCTTATTGGGTATCATTAACTCCATTATACTTTTGAGGAAACTAGGAGCAGTTAAGTAACTTGTTCAATGTTACATGGTTTAAAATTTATCTATTATAACCCCTTTATTTTTACAAATGAGAATTTGAAGTTGTGTGGGGTTTAGTTAATTGACAAAGATCACAAAGCCAGTAATTAATAGAACCAAGACTACAATGTAAGTTTCATGACTCTTAGGTGCAGTACTCTTTGCAGTTTGAATAATTAAATTTCATATTATTTATCTATTTTAGAACTTTATAGGTTTTAGCCAAATCACCTTTCTGCCTTCTCTCTCTAGACAGAAAGATTTAATCATAGTTGAGTTTTGACTTGTGGAGAAGTCTAGGTAGAAGTATAGATTGGAAATTATAAGAGTTTCCTTAGGTAAAGGGACAGACAATGCTTCTCAAACACTGGCCTGCATCAGAATCACTGAGAGTTTGTTAAAAAATTCACATTTCCAAGCCCCAACCCTACAGATTCTGATTCAGAAGCTATGGGGGTTCAGTTCAGGAATCTGCATTTTTAACAAGAACCTCTAAGTACTTCTGATGTATGTAGTCAAATAATCATAACTTGAGAAACACTGAAGCAGAGGGAGCTGGGGGAAAAAAAAAAACCATCATTACAAAGTATGGGAGAATAGCAACATGTATGGAATAAGAAACTTAATCCAATCAAGGACACTGAGAAAAACAACCAGATAATTGAGAGAAGAATCCAGACAACAGCCAATGGAAGAAAGAGTTTCAAAGAAGCAGTGACCAACTATGTGAAATGTTGCAGATAAATAAAGTAAGTTGAGGACTGAAGTTTCAGTACAGTATTGAGGTTTCTACATGTTGAGTATTGGATGGGATGTAAAGGATTCATAACATAGACTGTCCTTTTAGGAATCCTGGCTTAGCAGTGAAGGAGAAAGGCAATAAAATAGTTAATGGAAGACACAGAATCAAGAACTATTTTATTTGGGGAGATGGGTGAGATTTGAGTGTGACTTTAGATTGAGTGGAAGGAGCAGATGGAAAGTTAAGATAAGTGAAAAGGAATAGAAACAAGGTGCTGGAGGACATGAGAAGATAAGAGGATCATTCTTAGAAACAAGGAGAAACATGTTCTTCTCCGTGGCTGGAAGGAGGAAATAAGATTGCCAGTGTAGAGGGCGGAGTAAGATGGTGGAGGAGTCTAGGAGACCTGGATTTCATCTGGTCCCAGGAATTCAGCTGGATAGGGATCAAACCATTCTGAACACCTACGAACTCAACAGGAGATAGAAGAAAAGAGGAGCAACAACTCTCTGAACAGAAAAGCGACCACTTTCTGGAAGGTAGGACGTGCGGAGAAGTGAATCCGAGGCGATATTTGGGAGGATAGAAGGCGGGGGAGGGGGCCTCCGTCGGCCGCTACTGGCAAGTGATAGAGCAGCAGGGCACAAAATTGTAACTTTTAGAAGTCGGCTCCGCTGAGGGACATCACTCCAGTGGCTAAGTGAGGGGTGGAACCCTCGCAGTGTGGTCTCAGGACCCTTGGGGTCACAGAAAGACCGGGGGTGCCTGAGTGTGGCAGAGCTCCTAGGTATCAGAGCGGGGAAGCCAGCTGCAGAGACGGAGCCGAGGAGCGGGCTCTCAGCTCGGGGTTGCCATAAACCGTGATCCGTGGCCCAGTCGGGCCCTTCTCCTCCAGCAGGGACCCAACAAGCGGCAGATTCAGGGAGACTCACCTTCCTCCCTTGGGAGGAGTGGCACGGGAGCGCAATGCAGGGATCTGCTGGGTTTGGAGACTCCACACGGGGTCAGGTGCCAGAGATAGAAATGCTCGGTCACAGGCCGGGTGAGCACGGAGTGCGACCGGAAACCAGGGAGACGGGAATGATTGACTGCTTTTCTCTGGGGGTGCACTGAGGAGTGGGGCCCTGAGTTCTCGGCTCCTCTGGGGCAGAGATTGGGAGGCCACCATTTTCACTCTCATCCTCCAAAGCTGTATGGAAAGGTTTCAGGGAACAAAAGCTCCCGAGAGCAACCCGAGCTGATTACTTAGCCAGGACCGGCAAGGGCGGGGCAATTCCGCCTCCGGCAAAGACATTTAGGAAGCACGGCAACAGGCCCCTCCCCCAGAAGACCAGCAAGAACAGCCAGCCAAGACCAAGTTTACAGATCAATGAGAATGGCAGAACTCCAGCGCTAGGGGAATACTGCACATAGAATTCATGGCTTTTTTACCATGATTCTTTAGTCTTTCAAAGTTAATTTTTTTTAACTTTTTTTTTTGAATTTTTCTTTTTCCCTTTTTCAACCAACATCTTATCAATCCCTTTTTTAAAAAACATTTTTATTTTTTATTTTTAGAGTCATATTCTATCCCTTCATAGTAGTTACCCTTATTTTTGGTATATATATATATATATACCCTTATTTTTGGTATATATATATATATATATAACTTATATATATAAGTTGTTCTCTCTTTAAAATTTTGAGATACAGTTTCTTCTAACAGATCAAAATATACCCTAAATATCTAGTGTATGTCTTTGTTCTAGTCTCCTGCCTGATCACATTCTCTCCCTTTATTTTCTTTGTTTTTAATCCTCTTTTTTCTTTTTTCAAACAACTTATCAATTCCTTTTATAGAATTTTTTATAATTTTCATCTTTACAGTCATATTCCATCCCTTCATCGTATTAACCCTTATTTTTGTATATATATAAGTTTTTCTTTCTTTAAAATTTTGGGAGGCACTTTCTTCTAACAGACCAAAATACACCCCAAATCTAGTGTGTGGCACTGATCTATGCACCAGCCTGATCATATTTGATCATATCCTGTTTTTTTTTTTTTGTTTTGTTCTATTTTTGTTTGTTTTTATCTTTTTCTTCTTTCTTTCTTTCCATTTCTTTTTCCCCGGTTTCAAGTCTTTTCTGATTTGTTTAGAGTATATTTTTCTGGGGACATTGTTACTCTGTTAGCATTTTGTTGTCTCATTCATCTATTCACCTCTGGACAAAATGACAAGATGGAAAAAATCACCTCAACAAAAAGAACAAGAGGCAGTACCGACTGCCAGGGACCTACTCAATATGGACATTAGTATGATGTTAGAACTAGAGTTCAGAATGATGATTTTAAAGATACTAGCTGGGCTTGAAAAAAGCATGGAAGTTATTAGAGAAACCCTTTCTGGAGAAATAAAAGAACTAAAATCTAACCAAGTCAAAATCAAAAAGGCTATTAATGAGGTGGAATCAAAAATGGGGGTGCTAACTGCTAGGATAAATGAGGCAGAAGAGAGAATTAGTGATATAGAAGACCAAATGATGGAAAATAAAGAAGCTGAGAAAAAGAGAAATAAACAACTACTGGATCACGAGGGCAGAATTCAAGAGATAAGCAATACCATAAGACGAAAAACATTACAATAATTGGGATCCCAGAAGAAGAAGAAAGAGAGAAAACCCACAGCAAATATCATTCTCAATGGGGAAAAACTGAGAGCTTTCCCCCTAAGG
>NW_027895900.1:0-47500 GCF_054177405.1 Leptonychotes weddellii | reverse complement strand
CCCCCCCCCCCGCCCCCAGGACTTTCTTTGCGCAGATTTGACTTAATCATACTCTGCATGCGATCGTCATAGGGCCACCCAAAGCCCCTTTTCTTCTTCTCTTCTATTATTTACTTCTTAATCCTTCATCTCCCGCTCCCCATTAGGAGTCCAATCTGCATATTTAACGTATGTTTTTCCAGTCTACTTGCTGTCTTCATACAGTGTGGTTTTGAGCTTTAATTACCTAAAAGTATCGTCAAACTTTTATCCCATTTATTTATTTATTTATTTATTTATTTATTTATTTTTAAGATTTTATTTATTTGACAGAGAGAGAGAGAGAGACAGTGAGAAAGGGAACACAAGCAGAAGTAGTGGGAGAGGGAGAAGCAGGCTTCCCGCTGAGCAGGGAGCCCGATGCGGGGCTCCATCCCAGGACCCTGGGATCATGACCTGAGCCGAAGGCAGATGCTTAATGACTGAGCCACCCAGGCGCCCCATCCATTATTTGCATTTTAAATTCAACATTGCTTTTGAAACTTTCGTGAGATACAGTTGACATACGACAGACTGCCCGTATTTCACGTGTACCTTTTTAAAAAAGATTGATTGATAGATTTTAGTGGGGGGAGGGGCAGAGGGAGAGAGACAATCCCAAGCTGTCTCTCTGCTGAACAGGGAGCCCAGAGGGGCTGGATCTCAAGACCCTGAGATTATGACCTGGGCAAAATCAAGAGTCCAACACTTAACGGACTGAGCCTCCCAGGCGCCCCTCACCCATACCTTCCATAAGCTTTGACATAGGCGTGCCTCACTGGAACCACCAATGCAAGCAGTATACTTAATACAGTCATCACTCCCCAAAGATTCCTCCTATCCCTTTATATTTTCTTCTCTGTGTGGCTCCCTGCACCTGTCTCTTCCCCAGACAGCAATTGATCTGTCACCATAGATTAGTTTGCATTTTCTAGAATTTTAATAAGTGGGATCCTGGATGCTACCCTCTGATTTTGTTATTCAGTTATTCTGAGATTCGTGGATATTGTCGCATGTATCAATAGTTCATTCTTCTTTATTGCCATGTAGTATTTCATTGTATATTGTGTATCCTACAATTTACTTATCTGTTCGCCTGGTGATGGGCATTTGGGTTCTTTCTAGTTTTTGCCTATTACGGTAAAACTGTCGTGATCATTCATTTACAGATATGCTTTCATTCCTAAGAGTAGAATGCCTGGGTAGGCATATGTTTAACTTTTAAAGGAATTGCCAAAATGTTTTCCAAAGTGGTTGTACCATTTTATGTTCTCATAGTAGGGCTGAAAATTCCAGTTCCTCCACATCCTCACCAATGCTTGGTATCATTTTTTTTTTAACCCATTCTCATAGATACATCCTTGTTATTTTGTTGTGGTTTTTAATTTTCATTTCCCTAAGACTAATGAAATTGAACATATTTCAGATTTTATTATTCATCTGTATCTCTTCTCTGGCAGTATGTCCACTCAAATCTTTTGTTCATTTAAAAAAAAATTTTTAATTGAGTATATTAGTTTCAGGTATATATACAACATAGTGATTTAACTTCTCTGCAAGTTATGCTCTGCTCACAAGCGTAGCTACCCTCTGTCACTATACGCTATTAAAATATCATTGACTATATTTCCTATACTGTGCCTTTTATTTATGTGATTTAAGCCTTCTGTAACTGGAAGTCTGTATCTCCCACTCCCCTTCATTCATTTTGTACACTCTACCACCCTCTTTCCTTCCAGCCACCATCAGTTTGTTCTCTGTATTTGTAGGCCTGATTCTGCTTTTTGTTTATATATTCATTTTCTTTTTTTAGATTCCACATGTAAGTGAATAAATGTGGTAATTGTCTTTCTCAGTCTGACTTAGTTCACTTAGCATAATACCTGCTAGGTCCATCCATGTTGTCGCAAATGCACACTCTCATGCCTTTACTATGACTGTGTTGTAATATTCCATTGTTCTTCTTTTTTTTTTAAAGATTTTATTTATTTATTTGACAGAGAGAGACACAGCGAGAGAGGGAACACAAGCAGGGGGAGTGGGAGAGGGAGAAGCAGGCTTCCCGCCGAGCAGGGAGCCCGATGCGGCGCTTGATCCCAGGACCCTGGGATCATGACCCGAGTCGAAGGCAGACGCTTAACGACTGAGCCACCCAGGCGCCCCTCCATTGTTCTTCTTTATCCATTCATCTATCAGTGAACACTTGGGTTGCTTCCATATCTTGGCTATTGTTAATAGTGCTGCAGTGAACATAGGGATGTATATATCTTTTCAAATTAGTGTTTTCATTTTGGGGGGGAAATAACGGGTAGATCATATGGTATTTCTATTTTTAATTTTTTGGGGAACCTCCATCCTGCTTTCCACAGTGGCTGTACCATTTACATTCCTACCAAAGTGCATGAGGGTTCCTTATTCTCCATATCTTCACCAATATTTGTTATTTCTTACCTTTTTGATGTTAGCCATTCTGACAGGTGTGAGGTGATACCTAATTGTCGTTTTGATTTGCATTGCCCTGATGATTAGTGCTGTTAAGCATCTTTTCAGGTGTCTGTTTGCCATCTGTATGTCTTCTTTGGAAAAATGTCTATACAGGTCCTCTCCTCATTATTTATTTATTTATTTAAATTTAATTTTTTTTTTTTTTTTTTTAGAAAGGGAGGAGAAAGGCAAAGGGAGAGAGAGAGGGAGAGAGAGAATCTCAAGCACTAGATGATGACCTGAGCTGAAATCAAGAGTCAGATATTTGACTGAGCCACCCAGGTGCCCCTCCTCTGCCCATTTTTTTGTTGTTGTTTTTTTATTTTTATTTATTTATTTATTTATTATTTATTTGCGAGAGAGAGAATGAGAGACAGAGAGCACGAGAGGGAGGAGGGTCAGAGGGAGAAGCAGACTCCCCGCTGAGCAGGGAGCCCGATGCGGGACTCGATCCCTGGACTCCAGGATCATGACCTGAGCCGAAGGCAGTCGCTTAACCGACTGAGCCACCCAGGCGCCCTGCCCATTTTTTTAATAGGATTATTTGTCTGTTTGTTTTGGTGTTGGGTTGTATAAGTTCCTTACATATTTTTGATATTAACCCCTTATTAGAGATAGCATTTTCAAATATCTTCAGTAGGTTGTAGGTTTTTGTTGTTGTTGTTCTGTTGATGGTTTTCTTTGCTGGGCAAAAGCTTTTTATTTTGATGTGGTCCCAGTAGTTTATTTTTGCTTTTGTTTCCCTTGTCTTAGGAGACAGATCTTAGACAAATGTTGTTATGGCCAATGTCAGAGAAATTACTGCCTGTGTTCTCTTCTAGGATGCTTATGGTTTTAGGTCTCACATTTAGGTCTTTAGTCCACTTTGTGTTTATATTTTTGTATGGTGTAAGAAAGTGGTTTAGTTTGATGCTTTTGCATGTAGCTGTCCAGTGTTCCCAGCACCATTTATTGAAGAGACTGTTTTTTCCCCATTGTATATTCTTGTCTCCTTTGTCATAGATTAATTGACCGTATAAGATAAGTTTATTTCTGGGCTCTCTGTTCTGCTTTATTGATCTATGGGTCCATTTTTGTGTCAGTGCCCTACTGTGTATCTTGAAATCTGGAATTGTGATGTCTCCAGCTTTGTTCTTCTTACTCAGAATTGCTTTGGCTATTTGGGATCTCCCATAAGGATTCAGTATTGTTTGTTCTAGTTCTGTGAAAAATGCTGTTGGTATTTTGTTAGGGATTGCACTGAATCTGTAGATTGCTCCAGGTAGTATGGGCATTTTCACAATGTTAATTCTTCCAATTCATGAGCATGAAATATATTTCCATTTGTTTGTGTCATCTTCAATTTCTTTCATTAATATTTTACGGTTTTTGAGAGTACAGGTTTTTCACCTCCTTGGTTAAGTTTATTCCGAGCTAAATTATTCTTTTGGTTCAATTGTAAATGGAATTGTTTTCTTAATTTCTCTTTCTGCTACTTCATTATTAGAATATAGAAATGCTACCAATTTTGCGGTATCAGTTTTGTATCCTGCAACTTTATTGAATTCATTTATTACTACTAGTAGTTTGTTGGTGCAGTCTGTAGGGTTTCTCCGTATACTGTCAAGTCATCTGCAAATAGTGACGGTTTAAAAACTTCTTTACCAATATGGATGCCTCTTATTTCTTTTTCTTGTTTGATTGCTGTGGCAAGGACTTCCAATACTATGTTGAATAAAAGTTTGCCATTTTTTTCTTTTTTCAAAGATTTATTTATTTATTTGAGAGAGAGAGAGAAAGAGCAAGGGGAGGGGCAGAGGGAGAGGGAGAGAGAGAACCCACAAGCAGACTCCCCACTGAGTGCAGAGCCTGATGCAGGGCTCGGTCCCAGGACCCTGAGATCATGACCTGAGCCAAAACCAAGAGTCAGCTGCCTAACCGACAGAGCCACCCAGGAGCCCCTGCCCTTTTTTTTTTTTTTTAATTGGGTGTGTGTCATCTTATTATTGAGTTTCTTATCATGGTAAAATATATGTAACATAAAATCATTTTAGCCACTTTTTTTTTTTAAAGATTTTATTTATTTGACAGAGAGAGACACAGCGAGAGAGGGAACACAAGCAGGGGGAGTGGGAGAGGGAGAAGCAGGCTTCCCGCCGAGTAGGGAGCCCGATGCAGGGCTTGATCCCAGGACTCTGGGATCACGACCCAAGCCGAAGGCAGACGCTTAATGACTGAGCCACCCAGGTGCCCCATTTTAGCCACTTTTAAGTGTATAGTTCAGTAGCATTAAGTACATTCACAATGTTGATCAACCATTACCACTATTTTCAAAACTTTTTTTTATCCTCTGTTCTACACAGAAACTCTATACCCATTACACAACTCTCCAACCTCATATGCTGACCTATATGGTAATTCTGTGATTGACATTTTGAGGAACTGCCGTATTTTTATTTATTTTTTTTATTTATTTATTTTTTTAAATGTTTTTATTTATTTATTCATGAGAGTCAGAGAGGCAGAGAAAGAAGCAGGCTCCCCGCCTAGCAGGGAGCCCGATGCGGGACTCGATCCCAGGACCCTGGGATCATGACCTGAGCCGAAGGCAGACGCTTAACCATCTGAGCCACCCAGGCGCCCAGAACTGCCGTATTTTTATACAGAGGCTGTAACATTTTCCATTTCCACCAGCAATGTATGAGGGTTTCAGTTTCTCCACATCAACACTTCATATTTTCCATTGTTTTTGAAAGTAGCCATCCTAATGGGTGTGAGGTGGTATTTCATTGTGATTTTGATTTGCATTTCCCTAGTGATTAATGACGTTGAGCATCTTTTCATGTGCTTACTGGCCATTTGTGAAACTTCTTTGGAGAAATGTCTATTCAAATCTTTTTACCATTTTTGAATAGCGTTATTATTGAGTTTTGAGAGTTCTATATATATTTTGGGTATAAGTATCCTATCAGATATATGCTTTGCAAATATGTTCTCCTGACCTGTGCCTTGTCTTTTCATTTGATAACAGTGTTTTGTATAGAGCAAATGTGTTCAGTTACAGGGAAGTCCAGTCTATCATTATGCCCTTCAATGGATCATTCTTTTGGTGTCATATCTTAAGAAATCTTTGCCTACCTTAAAGTCACAAAGGTTTTCCCCTACATTTTCTTCTGGAAGTTTTAAGTTTTACATTTAGGTTTCTATTCCATTTTGAATTAATTTTCTACATGATGCAAGGTATACATGTTAGTTTTTTTCCTATGGATAAACAAATTTTCTAGCCACATTTTAAAAAAAGACTGCTTTCTTCACCTTTGCACCTTTTCCAAAAGTCTGCATATGTCCAGTTCTATATCTGGGTTCTATTTTCTGTCCCATTGATTTCTTTTGTCTGACTTGATGCAAATACCATGCCGTCCTGATTAGTATAAATTTACAATAAATCTTGAAATCAGATAGTCCACCAAATTTTTTCTTTTTCAGAGTTGTTTTCTAGGACTTTTGCATTTCCATAGGAATTTTAAACTCAGCTTATCAGTTCCTCCAAAAGTCTGCTGGGAATTTGTTTGAGGATGCATCAAATGTGTATACCAATTTGGAGAGAAGTGATATTTTAGTAATATTGAGTCTTATGAATATTGTACATCTCCCAGTTATTTAGGTCTTTTAAAATTTTGCTCTGTGATGTTTTGTAGTTTGAGCATACATATCTTCGGCATCTTTTTTTCAGACCTATCCCTAAGTATTTCATATTTTTTGTGCGGTTATAAATGGTATTTTTAAATTTTGATTTCTGATTGTTCATTGCTAATGTATAGAAATACAATTGAAATTTTTATATTGATCTTGTATCTTGTATCCTTGCTGAACTTATTAGTCCCAATAACTTCAAAAAATAGATTTCTTAAGATTTCCTACAAAGATGATCATACTCTCTGTGAATAAAGGCAATTTTATTTCTCCTTTCCCAGTGGAATATTTTAATTTATTCTTTACCTGATTTCATCAGCTAGGCTAAAATCAAGTTCAAGTTCCAAAGGGAGATAATCTAGCTCACTGTCTCCTTTTACAGATGAGAACACGGAGGATCTGAGGAGACAAAAACATTGCCTTAAACCATTCAGTTAGAGGCAGATTTAGTACACAGCCATATGATCCATTCACAGGCAAGTGAACTTCCTTTTTTTCTTCCAGTTTCTCCCCTTAATGACAGAGGCTTGACTCCAGTGCCCCAATACTGATTCTAATCCCCAAGCTACCATTGACCCGCTGTGTGCCCTTAATGAGCACAATGCTTATATCTCCCTAGTGGCCCCACCTGTAGAATGTGGTTAATAATATTCACAGAAAGGGTTATGATGAGGCCTTTGCACCTCACTTGCTTCCTCTTGTTTCCAGCTTCCAGATGCTGTGTTGATGGTCACCAGTTCCCCCAGAGCAAGCAACAATGCAGGGAGGAATTAGGAGCCATGGCCGTCGACTAGCTCCTTGGGATCCAGGGTAAAAGAATTATGTATCTTTGTTGCTATTACATTTTCATCCATAAAGTGGGACTCTTTATCTCATGGACACTTGTAAGAACTGGTCAGTGGTTTTTGTTTTTGTTTTTTTTTAATTAATTAATTAATTTGAGAGAGAGAGAGTGCGTGCATGGGTGGGTGGAGGGGCAGAGGGAGAGGAGAGAGAGAATCCCAAGCAGACTCCCAGCTGAGTGTGTAGCCTGATGTGGGGCTCATTCCACGACCCAAGATCATGACCTGAGCTGAAACCAAGAGTCTGATGCTTAACTGACTGACCCAGAAATGGTCAATGTTTTAAGAAGTTATAACCCTTAAGGAAATAATTTACTAAGTCATCTTGGGCAAGTCATTAGCATTTCTCAATTCACTTTGCCTATCTGATAATGGGAGATAATGTTATTTTTCCCCTCACGGGGTTAATTTAAAGTTAAGTAGTTTGTTTGTGTATATTACGTTATACAAAGGCACCCTACTCGAAAACACAAAAGCAATATGTTAAGTATATTAAAGGTGGAAACACATTGGAATTTTTATAAAGATTGCATTTTTTCAAAATACTACATTCACAGGGGTCCTTGGGTGGCTCAGTGGGTTAAGCATCTGACTCTTGGTTTTGGCTCAGGTCATGGTCTCAGGGTTGTGAGATCAAGCCCTGCATGGGGCTCTGCCCTCAGCATGAAGTCCGATGGAGATTATCTCTCCCTCTGCCCCTCTGCACCTCCCCTTGCTCGCTTGCTCTCTCTCTCTCAAATAAATACATAAATAATTTTTTAAAAAATCCAAAATACTACACTCAGCAAAGAAAGCAAATGATAAGAAAGTTCTTGAAGCATGAAACAATGACCCCTGCTCCAACTCTAACTGCAGACTCATTCCCTTTTAACTATTTCTATTAGTTTTTCTGACAGCTTCCTTCATTTCATTAAAAAAATATTCTTATACCAGTGCTTTTTAGATCTCAAGATTAGATATATCAGTTGATTTATTGCTACAGTGGATAAGGATTTACCTCACTTTTATCACATTCCTACCCCAACAGAAGAGATTTTTACTTCTTTTATTGGTTGCCTGGGTAATTCAAAAAAACATATATATCCCTCTACTTATTTTATTAGCCATAGGCTATTTGATTTCTCCACTTTGGAAGGGGAGGATACTTACCCTTTATACTTTTCGTCATTTTTTTTTTTAACCTCCCACCTCTCTTCCTTTGATGTTTATTCTTTGTACATTTTCCAGGGTGATAATTTTTACAGTTGGTTCTTAGCCAGAATGATTTATCCTGACATTTCTCACTGGTTGATTTGAACAGTTGAAAATCATCTCACAGTGTTTACATTATGATGACTATGTACAAGTTGTTCTGTGCAGAGCCAAGCATGTATTATGATTCTATGTCCTTCTTGTGTGACTTTTTTTTTTTTTTTAGTGTTTCTGCTTACCTTCTGGGAACTGAGACTCCCCGTTTCTTTTCGATGGTGCCAAACACATGTAGGCATGGATTCAAGCACCCACACTCACTGCTTGCCAGGCAAGCCAGTCAGTCTCATCCCTGGACCTGGGCCAGGGCTTAGTGAAGGAGCCATGGATGGGGACAAACCAGCTCTCTGGCTGCTCAGGTGAATGTAGTCACCTTGCTCAGCCTGCAGGTGGCTTCTGAGTAGACTGAACTAATGACCACCTCCTGCATGCCACCATTGAAGGAATGTTTCCATACAAATCTTTAATTTATCTTGGAGTTAATTTTAGTATGCGTTATGAGTCTGTATCAGTTAACTATTGCTGTGTAGCGAATTATGCACTCCTCCCCTGCCCCCCCCCCAAAAAACCCTTGGTTGCTTAAAAAACTAATTATAATTTATTTTCTCTTGGTTTTTGTGGGTCATGGATTCAGCCAGGGTACAGAGGGGATGGCTTGTCTCTGCTCATAATGTTTGGGGCTGGTTCTAAGGCTGGAGCCTGAAGTCTTCTGAAGGCTTGACTAAGGATGGAGAATCTGCCTTTTTTTTTTTGTTTTTAAACACAGGGCTTGAACTGAGGACCCCGAGATCAAGACCTGAGCTGAGATCAAGAGTCAGACACTTAACCAACTAAGCCACCCAGGCGCCCTGAAAATCTGCTTTCAAAGTGATTCACTCACATGGCTAGTTAGTTGATTCTAGCAAGTTGGTTTCCTTTTCGTTGGGTTTTCCACAAGGCTGCTTGAGTAACCTCATGACCTAGTCGCTGGTTTCCACCAAAGTAAGTGATGAAAGAGAGTGAGAGAGAGAAAGAACGAGAGAGAGAGAGAGAGAACAACAGGCAGAGAGTGTATTCTTTTTATGACCTAGCCCCAGTAATCACAAAGCCTCACTCCATCACTCCCAATACATTCTGCTTGTTAGAAGCAAGTCGGTGAGTGTAGCACACTTCCAAGTGGGGGAGTTAGGTTCCACCTGTGGAAGGGAAGAGGGTCGTAATTAGCAGATATACAGTTGACCCTTGAACAACATGAGGGTTAGAGGTGCTGACCCCTGTGTAAGTTGAACATCTGCATATAACTTTTGACTCCCCCAAAACTTAACTACTAATAGCCTACTGTTGACCAGAAGCCTGATCGATAACATAAGCAGTCAATTAACACATATTTTGCATGTTGTACGTATTCTTACTATAAAGTAAGCCAGAGAAAAGAAATTGTTAATAAGAAAGTCATAAGGAGGAAAAAATACATATAGAGTATTGTAGTGTATTTATATAAAAAAATAATCTGCACATAAGTGGATCTGCACAGTTCAAACCCATGTTGTTCAAGGGTCAGGTGTATTTTAAAACCATCACAGAATCCAACTTAGGTTTTGTCTGAGTTTGCAGACCGCTGTCACCTGTTGAATACTCTATCATCACCTCACCAATCCAAACCATCATCATTTGTATTTACCAAAATCACATATAAATTTGGGTCACTTCTGTTTCCCATCCTGTACTGGCGTCACATTTTAGCCTAGTATTTCGGACAAGCTGCTTTCCTTGAGCAGAGGAAGAACTGGGAGAGAACCTCTCTGGTCCCTCAAGGGGCAAATGCTGAGAAAGGTGTGTTACAGAACAACAGAAAATATACTGCTTTTCTCTCTCGTTCGCTGGGGAGAGGGATTAGTTGTGATGAAGCCCTGTGCTCATGTCAGAGAGTAAAGGCCCTCATCCTGCTAATTCAGGCACATGGGGGCTGCAAGTGCTGCCTCCTACCCAGAGGGGGCCTCTGGTGACCTTCAGAAGGACATGAAGATAGAGTTGTCTTTTCAACAATGAAGGCTTCTTTGGTGGACACTCAGCTCTGGGCAGGCTGAGACCACCACATGGGCACAACCTGGGGGGTGGGTAGAGCCAAGATACTGGGAATGGGTATGGCCAGTAGCAACCTTGATTGAACAATAATAGCTAGACTTAAAAAAACAAACAAACAAACCACTTTTCAAATTAGTAGGAACTTGGTCTTGTTCTGCATTATCGCCCCGAAGGCCTGTTTGGGTGAGCAGGAATGGGGCACAGCAGGAATTTCCAGACAGGGGCCATTCCCGGAGTCAGGTAGGTATGGTCTCTTGTGGCAAGAGCACCCATTCCTGGTGAAGCAAATGTGGCCAGCACCCTGTGGTCCAGGGAGGTACAGGGAGGAGCGTGCAGACCCCACAGGGAGAGGTGGGCAAGATTCACTCAGAGGACTAGGATGCTGGCCAAGTAGCTGCATTTCAGGCCAGAATCCAGGCTCACCAGGGAAAGGGTGAAATATAAATCAGAAAAACCTTGCCTTTGGAGCAGGGATGGCTGCATTTCACACCAATTCTGGCTTAGGAAGATAAGACTGATGCTGGACGCCCCCTGCTGGAGAGGATGTGACATCTCATGGGTGGCCAAGAAGGAGGGCTCCTCGCCTGGAGAGCCAAGTGAATTGAGTCTCAACGAGGAGGCTTGTGGTGTGGAATCCCTCCCTCCCTCTGAATCCCCTCACTCACCCTCTCTCAACAGCCCACCAATGCCTACTGATCTTTAGGGTACAGGGGCATCCTTCCACCTACAAACAGATCAAATTTGCACATGAGTCTTGGCCCCTGGATTCACCAATTACCAGCTCAAGAAAGCCCTGAGTGGAAAATTCAAGAGGATCACGTTTGGCTTCAATGCCTACAGGTCTCTTGATATTCTGCACAGTCTGGGTCTTGGGCCCTCTATTTCTAAGTATGGGCTTTGAAATGGTGGGTCTTGGAGGAGTCTGTCTTGCTTTCACTCACAATAACAGTGATGGTCTCTCATGGCCACCAACATCCAAACCCAAGCATCCGCTGTGAAGCATTGGAAGAGAGAGGCCAAGAGACGCAATATACCTGACCTGCTGGGGGTCCATTGCTGGACAAAATGATCAGAAAAGACCACTGCCCACCAGAATAGAGCTGTTCACAAAAAACAAGTGGATAGGCTGAAAAGTTGAGTTTTGTCAACTATGAGCACAACAAATTGTTTTGACCCCCAGACCCGGAGCATGGCTTCCCTTACGTCCCATTCAGATCATCACTGCCAACTGTAGGGTTTTTGTCTGCTTACTGGTCTTGTTTTAACCTCACCCTGAGCCCTCTGCTCCATCCATGAAATGGGATTAAGCCCCGCCCTTCCACAAAATTAAGACAAGGCTATTTGTGTGTGTTAAGATGAATTGAGACCATAGCCAATTTCTTTTTTTTTTTTTAAGCATTCCTTTATTGTGGAAAAATACACATAACATAAAACTTACCATTTTAGCCATTTTCAGTGTATAGTTCAGCGGCATTAAGTACATTCACACTGTTGTGCAACCATCACCAGTCTCCATCTCCAGAACTTTTTCATCTTTCCAAATGGAAACTTGATACACGTTAAACCACCTCTCATTTCCCCTCCCTGGCCCATGCGAATCACCATTCTACCTTGTGTGTCTATGAATTTGACTATTCTAGGTACCTCATATACATGGAATTGTATAGTATTTGTCTTTTTGTGACTGACTTATTTCACCTGGTGTCATGTCTTCTTTCAGATGTCTCCGTGGAAATGGAATTGCTGGATCGTAGGGTAGTTCTATTTTAAAGTTTTTGAAGAACCCACACACTGTTCTCCTTAGTGGCTGACCCAGTTTACACTCCCTCCAACAGTGCATGGGGGCTCCCCTTTCTCCACATCCTTGCCAACGTTTGTGATCTCTTGTCCTTTTGATAACAGCTATCCTAACGGGTGTGAGGTGGTATCTTCGGTTCTGCTTTGCTTTTCCCTGATGATGAGTGATGTTGAGCATCTTTTCATGCACCTGTTGGCCATTTGTATGTCTTCTTTGGAACAATGTCTATTTGGGCCCTTTGCCCATTTTTTAGTTGGATTATTATTATTATTTTTAAAGATTTTATTTATTTATTTGAGAGAGACTGAGAGAGAGATAGGACACATGCACAAGCAGTGGGGGGTGGTGTAGAGAGAGAGGGAGAAAATCCCAAGCTGACTCCGGGCTGAGCGTGGAGCTTGATGCGGGGTTCAATCTCATGACCCGGAGATCATGACCTGAGCCGAAACCGAGAGTCAGACACTTAATCTACTGAGCCACCCAGGCGCCCCAGATTATTTTTTTATTAAGTTGTTTTTTTTTTTTTAAAGATTTTATTTATTTGAGAGAGAGAGAATGAGATAGAGAAAGCATGAGGGGGGGAGGGTCAGAGGGAGAAGCAGACTCCCCGCTGAGCAGGGAGCCCGATGCGGGACTCGATCCTGGGACTCCAGGATCATGACCTGAGCCGAAGGCAGTTGCTTAATCAACTGAGCCACCCAGGTGCCCCTATTTTTTATTAAGTTGTTGGATTTCCCTATATATTTTGGATATCACCCCCTTCTTAGATATATGGTTTGCAGATATTTTCTCCCATTCTGGAGTTGCCTTTCCATTTTGTTGAAGGTTGCTTTTGCTGTGCAGAAGCAGCTTTTAGATTTGATGTAGTCCCACTTGTTGATTCTTGGTTTTTGTTCCTTGTGCTTTTGGTGTCATCCAAAAACATCAATGCCGAGAACAATGCCAAGGAGCCGTTTCCTGTGCTTTCTTCTATGAGTTTTATGGTTTCAAGTTTTACATTTAAGTCTTTAATCCAACTCAAGTTGATTTCTGTGAGTGGTGTAAGATAGGGGTCTCATTTCATTCTTTTGCATGTGAACATCCAGTTTTCCTATCACCATTTATCAGAGAGACTGTCCTTTCTCCTTGAGTATTCTTGGCTGCCTTGTCAAATATTAGTTGACCATATACACCTGGGTTTATTTCTGGGCTTTTGATTCTGTTCCATTGGTCTATGTGTCTGTTTTCATGCCAGTACCCTACTGTTCTGGTCGCTATAGCTTTGTAATATAGCTTGAAACCAGGCAGTGGGATACCTCCATCTTTGTTCTTCTTTCTCAACATTGCTTTGGTTCTTTGGGGTCTTTTGTGTTTCCATGTGAATTTTGGGTTTTTGCTATTTCTGTGCAAAATGCCAATGGAATTTTGATAGGGATTGTATTGAAACACAAGATCATTTTGGAAGGGAGGCTGAAACCTTTAATGGTGACTGATGAACTCAATGGTGAAGGGCAGAGGGAATTCAGACTCATCTAGGCCAGATTAAGACCTTTAGGGGGTCTGTCTCTCAGCTCCACATGCTGACTTCTAAGGGCTGCTTTTCATCATTGAGACTGAAAGTCTGCAACCTACATGCTGTGACTCCCTGACATGTCTCCCCTACATTTCTTTGGCTTCCTGTTAGATTCTGCCAAAAAGAGGCCCTGGCAGGAGATCAGATGGCAAGGAACAGAGATAAGTATCCAGTGCAACAGGTGCTGGAAGTTGCTGGTGTGGCAATGGGCACGGAGCCCCGGTCTAGTTCATGCATCTGGTAGATCCAGAACCAACCGTGATGGTGTGGTCAGTGGTGCAGCAGGAAGCAGAGGCCCCTGGGGCTGGAATGCACCACAGGGGCAGGGGCGGGGGCAGCATATAATCACTGAATTTCCCCTTTTTAACTCTTCCTCACTTTTGTACTCAATTCTCCGTGTTAAATTCCCCTGCTTGAAATACCTTGAATGATAGCAATTATCCTGCCTGGACACTGAATGGCATCTTTTCATGCAATTTAATATAAAAAGAACACCAAACCTTAAAAAAGTTCAGTGTGTATCCTTCCAGACTTTTCCCTGGGATTTTACCATACAAATGATTTAATACTGTGTGTATTTACGGAAGTATTATCATTCATGTGCATTCTTCCACAACTTGATTTTTTTTTTTAAATATATGATAACCAGTCTTGGAGTTCTCTCCACGGTGTTATAAATATGAGCTTAAACCGATGCCTTGTGTTCTAGCAGCCATTTATCTAATGATGGACATTCAGGTTTTCAATAGGTCTGCTCTTAAGAAGGCGCTGTGGTGAACATTCTTAAACGTGCGCCAGTGTTTCTTGGTGGTAGTTAACCAGACATGGAATCCCAGAGTTGTGTACATTTTAGATTTGACTACAGTTTGCCCGATTGTTCTTCAAAGTGGCCGTGCCAATTTACACTCCCACCCAGGGGCAGGAGAATGTCCTCTCCAATTCTTGATATTTCCCAGCTCTTTAGTTTTGGACAGCCTGGGGGATGAGACAGTATCTTGCTGGTGCTTTAGTTTGCATGCTCCTATGGACTCATGCATTGGAGCATCATCTGATAGGTTGACAAGGACTACTTCCAGTGGCAGAAGTAATTGTTCTTGCGAAGCAGAGTGGTGGCTGCTCCCTGGCTTTCAGGGGGCAGGTCTGTGAGGTGGCTCTTTTGCTACAAAGCTGCACCAAAAACTCCCCATGATTTCTTGTGCCATCAGCAGTTGGCTGACGCCGCTGTCAAGGGGGAGGGAAAAAGCGCCAAGCCTTGTTTGGACGCGTGTGGATGTGCGTGGTACCTAGCAGCAAGTAGCTTCCCCTAGAGTAGGGGATGGACTGCTGAGTGCCCGGCAGTGGCCAGCCCCTGTGGAGGGCAGGGATAGACAGAGCAGAAAAGGATTCCATCAGCCACTCCCTGGAGGATCCATCAAGCAGCAAGTTTGCAGTAGTAAAAGTGGTGGGCTTTATTGAGAGCCAGTGATGCAGTCCACTCCCAGGGTTAATGAAATGTCATGGAAGCCGGACAGTTTTCACCTCTGGATTCCTTCTGATGACACGGAATCCCGTGATACATTTTAGATTCTGAAAGCCCCAAGCAGAGTCCAGTAGGAGTACGGTAACCTCTCTGCTTTGATAAAATAGAAACAGAAAACAGGACAAGGAAGGGAGGGGGAGAGACCTGAGAACGGTTATGCTTCAGTTAATTCTGTTTTGTTTTGTTTTCTACAAGATGCTCCTCACAAGCTGAAGGGATCACCTTTCTTGCAAATTTCAGTTATATTCTGGTGGGAAAAGCATGAACTCAACTGGAAGTCCAGACTTTGCCACTTTGTGCAAGTTTCCTAGCACCCCGCCCCCCCCAAAAAACACCTGCCTGCTCTTGAAGCCTCTTGCTCGCTGTTCGTGGTAAGCAGCACCAGGCTGGAAGTCAGGACCAGGAATTCTAGCTCCTGTTTTGACAGAAACTTACCGGGTAATTAGCAAGCTCCTTCAGCTCTCTCTCCCTCAGTTTCTCAATCTGTAAGAGGGTGTGATCATGCCTGTACTCCTGGCTTCTGTGAGGATAAAGACGACAGGAAGTGCGAAGGCTTTGGCTAAACACTCCCGCATTGTACGTAGCCATCAGGTGCAAACTCAGGTGTGCCAGAAAGTGCCCAGCCACAAACAACCCAAACTAGTTTTACTCTAGATGCAGAGAGAATATGCTTTTATGGATGAAACCGGTTGTCCAGGACGATTTCTGGCCTGTTTTTTGGGGATGCTGGGCAGCAGGGTCAGAGAGGATTGTGACAAGGACGACAAACTCTGAAGACCTGTCAGGTGTCCTCCCAGGTCCTCCTGGAAAGCGCAGCTCCAGGGGCTCTCTGGCGCCACCTGGTGTCCCATCCTCGCCACTGCCCAGAAACCACGTGTAAGAAAGTGCTTACAACCTAACTACGCACCCTGGTTTAGACCCGTCCTAGCCAATGGGGGAGGGGGAGGCGGGGCAGGGGCAAGCGAGAGCCCAATCGCCTCCTGTTTTCCGAGGAGAAGGCGGGGCTTGGGATTTACCACGTTGGGTTTGTCCGCAGCGCTAATTACTTTTTCCAAAGGCTGGAGGGCTTCACTCCGGCTGGCGCCGCCGCCTCGAGCGCTCCTGCTCCGCCGCGACCGTCCGGGGGGCTGCTCCTCCCCAGTACCATGTGTGACGGCGCCCTGCTGCCTCCTCTCGTCCTGCCCTTGCTGCTGCTGCTGGTTTGGGGACTGGACCCGGGCACAGGTAGCGCTCCCTCGCCCACCGCCCCTTCCTCGCCCGTGCCTCTCGCGGCCACCTTCCTCCTGCCCTCCCGAGGCGTCCTGGCGGCTCCCGCCTGCCTGCGCGGCCCGGGTCCGGCGGCGGACCGCTGACAGCGCTTGGGGCCGAGGGGGTGCGGGCCGCGGCCGGACGACCCGGCTCCAGGCGGCTCCCGGGCGGCCGCGCCGCCGCCGGGTCTCCGGGCGCCGATGCCGCGCCGCCGTCCCCGGAGGTGCTCGGGCGGCCGCGCTGGAGCCTTTCCCCGGGTGGCGCGGGGCCCGGGCGGAGGCGCTGGCCGGCACGGAGGTGCCGCGGCGAGGGAAAGGAGGGGAGCGCCCGCTCGGGGCCGCGCTGTCCCCGCGCTGGCGCGGCGTGCCCAGCGCTGGACCCCGTGCGCGGCGGGCGGCCGGAGGGAGGGCGGCCGGGCGGGCCCCGCCGCGCTGACGCGTCTCCTCTCTCCCCGCAGCTGTCGGCGACGCGGCGGCCGACGTGGAGGTGGTGCTGCCGCGGCGGGTGCGTCCCGACGACGTGCACCTGCCGCCGCTGCCCGGCGCCCCCGGGCCCCGAAAGCGCCGGCGCCCCCGCGCGCCCCCCGCCGCCCCGCGCGTGCGGCCGGGCGAGCGCGCCCTGCTGCTGCACCTGCCGGCCTTCGGGCGCGACCTGTACCTGCAGCTTCGCCACGACCTGCGCTTCCTGTCCCGCGGCTTCGAGGTGGAGGAGGCGGGCGCGGCCGGGCGCCGCGGACGGCCCGCCGAGCTGTGCTTCTACTCGGGCCGCGTGCTCGGCCACCCGGGTTCCCTCGTCTCAATCAGCGCCTGCGGCGCCGGCGGCGGCCTGGTACTGCGCGCGCCCCCTCCGGGTCTGCCCGTCGATCTGTCGCGGCGCCGGGGGTGGTCCCCGGGGCAGGTTGGGCTGGGGGTGGCGGCGCCTGGGCGGGAAGTTCAGCCTCCAGGGGTGCTCTCCCGCCGTCCGCAGGGAACCTCCCCTCTCCCGCCCCGACCTTCTAGAGGGTCTCTGAGCAAAGAGGGTGAGAGTGGAAGCATCTGATTGTCCAGTGCCTTCCCCCGGCTGTACCGAACCTCTGCAGTACACGGGGACTGTGCCGTTCCGGGGTTGCATAGGGGGATACGCAGCAGCCGCCCAGGGGAGCCCAGGTCCGGCGGGGGCGAAACCTGTCGGGCCCCTAGACCGAGAGGCGCACTTCACCCATATTTCTTTGCACCTGCACAGCTGTGTATGTGTGCGTGTCACGGGGAACACCTATAGGTGTGTATCTCATCTGTTCTTGGTTGTGGGGGTAGCGTAGTGAGTGAGCATTCACTTCCCTTCTGTCCTCTCGAGTCTTTCTGTACCCGGAAAAGGACAGTTTGATGGGGTCCCCTGACAGGGCACTAACCTTCTCAGTTGAACCGTGAGAACCAAGAGAGGGGGTGTTCATACCCTTCTTCCCTTATACCACGAGCAGGTATGTGTCTGGCAGCCATGCTCAGCCAGGCCTGGGGGGTGCTTACATTGGTGATAAGACCCTGTTCCTGTCCCCAGAAGCTCCCTTGCTGGGGCAGTAGCTACCCCACCCCGGGGACCCTGCCCGGCTGCATTAGAAGCACCTGTAACAGCGCTCACAGGGGCAGGGGGCCGTTCTGGTGCACGTCTGCCCTGCTTGTGCTCACACTTGATCCCTGTACGTTGGTGCCCAGCCACATGCTTCTCAGCTTCTCCATCATGCCCCCTAGGAGCGCGCATGGCTGGCGGATGGGCTGCCCCTAACAAAGCCTGGTATCGGCTCAGAGCATGAGACGCCAGAGTTGTTTCTGTATTTTGTCCTGATTGGCCTCTGGGGAAGCGGTTTCTGATACTCTTTTGTGTCTGTTCTTCCCTGGCAGAAGAAAACTGCTTCCCCAACCTCTGCCTTATCTTGCTCCACCGTCTAGAATTCTCTAGCCCTTACCCACATAGTATGCAACTAGTCTTAGAGAATCTGCAGCAGATCCAGAGAGCCTGGGGGTCCAAGTCTTTATGTAAGACTTCTGCTTTCCTCCCAGCTCTGTAGAGGAACTCCGGGAGTGGGGGAGGGGGGGTAATTTCCTAGGATTGGCTTTCACTAGTTCTCCTTGTAGGCCGGTTCTGAGTCCTGATCAGACTGTGATCTACTGGGAGAAATTGGCGTCTTCGGTTAAACAAGGAAAATGGACCGTGGAGGCAGCCTGTTAGGAGCTAATGTGGAACAGGGGCAGAGAATGTGGGCTGCGGGTGAGGAGGCTTAAGGAGGAGTGAGAAGGGCTCAGATCACCGTAGGACTCGGGTCAAGGCTGTATCATGTTCTGGGAGGGACTGGAAGGCCCACATCATTTTTCCTGTTTTTGCCAAAGTGTTTAAAGTCTAGGTCACATCACTGTACTGTACGTGGAAACATCTGAATCCCATTTGCTGCGGTTTGGTGAGTTTCTCTAGAGGTCAGAGTTTATACTTCTCGGTGTAAAGTTTCCAGCGAGGAGCTATCTGTAAGGAGCTGAGGGTGGAAGTCTGGATAACATTGATTCCACATCCTCACCGAGTTGAACGCCGGGCCCTCTCACAGATGGCATCCGGGCTGTGAGCGGGGCGAGGGTTCACTTCAGTCCCCCGGTGTTCGAGAAGACTGTGCTTCCCTTCAGTACCATGTGGGGGCGCTGTGCTGTAGATAAAGGAACCCCGCCAAGAGTCTGTTCAGCGGGCGCCGGCTGCGGGCCGACCTGGAGGACTTGAGATTCTAAGATTCCTGCCGGAGCAGACACTTCTGGTGTTTAGTCTGCCGTGTTCATCCTGTTCATGTGAGCTAGCCGTCGGACCCTTCTTCCTAAGTGCCCTCTGCAGAGGAAGGGCCGAAGGCAGGAAGGAGGAGACCGCGTGGTGACTGGGAGGGGACCTCTTGGTCGCAAGGTAGCCCTGAGACATGTCAGGAAAGGAGAGCAGCAGGAGCTCAGGCTATAGCCAAGTTTGCAGGGCACTCCTACCTCACTTTGATTTTGGTTCTCAGACGTGCTCGAGACAGTTCAGGGGGTTGGTAATGTGTCAATCGCTGTTGACTGAGGTGGAAGCGCCGGGAAGCGGAATGGGGCAGGTGTGTTGTGTCAGGACAGGCTCAACCGCAAGGTGTGGGAGAGGACCGATAGCAACTAGGAGAGTTTTGATGTCCGCAGGCGGGAACATTCCCAAGCCACCTTGGATCTAAAGATCACGTAGAGCCCGGGGTTGGCAAACGTCTTCTGGAAAGGACCAGATAGTAAGCATTTTAGGCCTTGTGGGCCATATGGTCTCCGTCATGGTTAAGTCCACACTGTCCTTTTAGCCGTAGACAGTAAATAAACAGATGGACGTGGCTATATTCAATAAAACTTTATTCCGACGTTGAGTAGCAATTAAATCCTGATGCATCAAACATCTCCTGAAGGGTTTAGCGGAGAGTGTTTGGTGCAGGGGAATGCAGGCTCTGTTCCCTGTTGCATGGCGTCTCTGCGGTCTCCAGAGATGTTTGGTATCTGTTTAAAGCAGATGCATAATTAGAGTAGATCATTACTTGTTTATGGGGCATGAAGCGTAAATCTCATGTTCCATTTCGCCTCTTCTGCTTTTGACTGTGGGCAGAGGCGTGGGCCTGTGGTGTTCTCCCTCCCTTATCTTGGAAAAGTTATGCAAGCTGCACTTCTTGGCTCTTCTAGGTGCAAGTATTGTTTTCTGTTTATGCTTTTTCATTTTATTTACGTTTCAGGGAGTCCTTAGACATTACCTAAGTCTTTGGAAGAGTTTCTATAACCGTATAATTTCAAAGCAATGAACTTGGGGTATGTGAGGCAGGTATTTCCACCCCCAGAGAATTTATGCAAGTTTGGATCAGCTGCCTCCTGTGAATGGGGCCAGCTCATGGAAGGCCAGCAGAATTGGAATCAGGTTAAATTTCACCTGAGTGGGCAGCAGAGAGGGAACTTTAAGGGATAGAATGGATGTCAGTGTCTGAAAAAGTCTGAAATGAGTGAATTGAAGGGGCTGTTTTCCATCCCCACACATGAGGACAGAGAGCAGGGGAGGCCCCTGCCAGCAGGTTTGGTCGGCTGAGCAGTCGCCATTCTTCCTTAATGAATGTAAGGTCAGGAGGGTCCACCCACCTGACTCTGTCCCTCCCTTCTGGGCTGAGGCCGTGGCCTGCCCGGGGTGTGCAATGAGAGAAATGTTGAGATCCGACAGGGACTCGGGAGCTCTGGGCCATGGAACTTTAAGAAGCCATACCCATTTGCCAGGCCCAGAGAGAGAGAGAGAAGGTCAGGGATGTTCCTGGCATGCTTTCCCAGGAGTCACAGCTACACTCTGTGGGATCCTTGCTTGGAGTCTCTCTCATCCTGGTTGGCCCCTGGGGTTGACCTGATGGCCCAGCCGAACCTGGCTCTGGCTGGTCAGCTCAACTGAAGCACAGGGGGCCATTTTGGTAGCACATTATTTGTGGTCTACTCAGGAGCTTTGCGAGAAGGCTCATCTCTGTTCCATGGGGGTAGACTGATAGGAACAGAGTGGGGCTGGGCTTAGTCAGTGAGCAGGTGGCTTGGAAGAGTTTTGGGGGACTCCATAATCAAGAGGGCAGCCTGCTTTTTTTCCATGACTCCTCTGATGAAGGGGGCAGGTTTGGGAGGTTGCTGTCTCTTCCTTTAGGATTATCAAACTCTCTTTTGATTGATTATAAAATTGCCTAGCTTTTTGATACAGCATCCCTTGATTGCATATAGACAGAAATCCACTGCGGCAAAAATTGTACGGTACGGAGAACATTTGGAAGGGAGTACGTAGACCAAACTACGGCGTCCTACACCGTCATATTGGTACACGTGTGGCAAAGGCACAGAGTCCTATGAGAGTCATCCCTTAATATTACCGAAGAACTCCTCGTGTACAAAGTAAATGTATTTGGAAAATGCACACACATTTTTAAAGCCTCATAAAAAGAAACAGTTGAGTGGACATTAAGGACATTAGGGAAAATAGGGAAAAGACAGTGTGAAGTTTGGAGGCGTGGAGGATTTGAAGGGGAGAACTTGGATGGATGGGAGAATTCTGAGGTGTCACACCCCTTCCTCTCGAAGGACGTTCATGTGGCCTCACGGTGACTTTCTGCCCCCCCTCCCCGCCCCGCCCCGCTCATGGGCATCATGGCGGCCATGCGACTCTCCCCAGCGTCCCACCTACGGTCTGTAACTAGATTTCCGCATCTGAACTTTTATGTAGTTGGCAACATCATAAAAAAAGAAAAAAGTGCAAGATGGGATGATAAACCAAAGACGTCTTAGACTGATTGCATTCTTGGGGCTTATTTCCTGAGCTTTGAAATGCTGCAGCTGCCTGGGTTTGGACGCGTGCAACAGGGGATGGTTTTGCAGCCAGTATGTCAGAGGGAGCCACGCATGGTCACTGCTGATCCTTTCCCTGTGCACGCCTCTGCACGCAGATGCACGGTCACGTTCTCATTCTTTAGGAAATGAGGCTGCACGGGCGTTTGGGGCTGTGATCCTAAGTGAGCCATCTCCTCTGAATGGTCCTGTGTGCAGCCCCAGGAGGGGTAAATAATATCAGCCTCGTGAGGCTGTTGATAGAATGAAGTAAGATAAAGTCTGTGAAATCATTTAGGGCGAGCCTGGCACAATAAGGCATTAAAAACACGTTTCTTCTGTTGCCCTCCGGGGCCCAGACTTTTCCAGTTATAAATCAACCAATCAGTCAACACTGTCGACTAAATGAACAGATCATTATCACACACCTGCCCTGTGTAGGACACTCTGGTGGGTTCGCAGCAAGCCTCAAAGCGGAATACAATGTGGGCCCTGTCTCAGAAGGCAGTCCAGGTTCGCACAGGAAGGAAGGTACACTGGAGCCTATAGGGTGGCTGAGGGGTAGAGCAGGGGTGGCTCTGGGGTGGGGTGGGGTCTTCAGGGAGAAGGATTAGAGCGGAAGGGGTTGTGCCTCAAGTTCTAAGAGGAAGGAGTGATGGCAGAGCCTCCAAAGCCAGGTTCTTCTCTAGATCAGGGGCCCACGAGGTGGCCGCGTGATGGGGATGGGGGTGGAGGTGGTTGTTTTAGGAGATGGTAGGAGAGGAACTGAACAGACAAGCATGTGGATTAGGTGAGGCCAGACCCTGGGTACCAACCTAAGGCATTTAGAATTTATCGTAGAGTGGTTCTCAACTTTGTTCCCTGGAGGATTCCTTACTCTCGTTGGTGGGCCCCATCTCCGGAGTTCCTGATCCAGTCTGTCTGGGTGGGCCTGAGAGCTTGAATTCCTAACAGGTTCCCAGGTGCTGCTGCTGGCTTGGGACCACATTTTGAGGATCACCGGCCTCGAGGCAACGGGGAACATTTCTGGCCGTTGACTGGGGGTTCCCTGGTCATAGCAGTGTGGGAGGTACTGGAGGAGGAGGGCATATGGAAGCACAAGGTGACGAGCCTCGAGCCTCGGGTTGTGGAAGCGGGAAGGAAGACATCTGTGCAAGAGAGATTCTGAAGGAAGAGCTGACCGTCTTTGTGGCTGACTCTAGTGATCAGAAGCGGGGGGAGCTGGTGGTGACGGGCCCATGTTACAGGGGGGAGGCTGGCTTTGGGAAGAAGACCAAGAATCTGTTTAGGCACCTGGTGTTTGCAGAGGCAGCAGCTGGACTTTGCAGGGGGTTTCTGGATGGCACTCCAGGGCAGGGACAGTGGGACTCGATGCGGAGGCTGGGAAGCCCATCTTGCCTGTGTGGGGTCGGGCATGCTCCTTCCACAGGAGCTCCGCTGAGGCCCGCCCAGAAAGGTGGAGGCAGCTGCAGAAGGGCCTGCAGTCACAGAATTGTTTTTGCTTCTTGGAAGCAGACTTGCTCACGCAGGAAACAAGCTAACAACCCCATTTGCTCCATCCTCTCAAACCACCCACACTAACCCATCGACAGGGAGAAGTCCACTTAAGACCCACGCCAGTTAACCAAGGAGCCACAGCCTCCTGAAGAAGGGGCTCCCCGGGCCCTGAAATTCCAGTGAGGTCTTTATAGGACAGCAAGGCAGGCAGTCACGCGGTGTCCTCCCCTCAGACAGGTGTGTTCTTCAGTTCCGGAGCATCTATAGGACGGATGTATAGATAGATAGATAGATAGATAGATTTTAACATTATCTTAAAAGCATTTTCTCCATTCTGCTGAGAAGTTGTGCTGATGTCCGGAGGTGATAAAAGTCAGTACCTCCCTCATGCATTTTCCACGTGGCCAGGAGGGCTCGTCGTGCTTCGGAGCCTGGGCTGGAGTTAACGCTAGCTGATTTATAACGCTCTCCTAACGCAGTACAGAAACCCTTCAAAGCCAGCACCCAGAACAAAGAGAATCGCAAAGGAACCACTCAGAACTGTTACACTATCAGGTGATAACTGATGCATTTTATTGGACACATATTGCTTTGGTAGGATACCACATCTTAGCAAACTTCAGATATCTCTTTTAAGAGCACCACTTCGGGGAGGATTATTGTATCCATTCAAACCAAGCAGCCTCAGGGCCTCCAGTTCTGTCTGCCACAGGCCTTCCTTTATAGCTATGCGTCTTCAGATGAAGTCTGCAGGCCCCTTTCATCTCCTGCAACCTCAGGCTCATGGATGCCGTGCCTTGGAAGGACCCATGTCTCACTTCTCAGCATGGGTGGTGACCAGAGGATGAATGCAAATCTGTGCAGCCCCGCCCAGCTTCTGGGGCCCCGGGGCAGCTGGGGGCTGGAAGCCGGGGCAGGGCCTAGAGCCCCAGGGTCAGAGGAAGGTCCAGTTCAAATCCAGGCTATCTCCAGACATCTAACTCAAGGCAGGAGGTGCCCAGCGTCTCCGGCACCTAGCTAAAAGCCAGCACCATGGTTCTCAACCCTGGCTGCTCTTTGAGATCTCCTGGCGAGCTCTTAATACCAGTTATATACCAATACCACAACAACCCCCTGCAAAGTCCAGCTGCTGCCTCTGCAAACACCAGGTGCCTAAACAGATTCTTGGTCTTCTTCCCAAAGCCAGCCTCCCCCCTGTAACATGGGCCCGTCACCACCAGCTCCCCCCGCTTCTGA
The DNA here is from genome assembly GCF_054177405.1 of Leptonychotes weddellii. Classification (NCBI taxonomy): domain Eukaryota; kingdom Metazoa; phylum Chordata; class Mammalia; order Carnivora; family Phocidae; genus Leptonychotes; species Leptonychotes weddellii. The sequence continues at coordinate 22,980 of NW_027895900.1, read as the reverse complement.
TCACTAGAGTCAGCCACAAAGACGGTCAGCTCTTCCTTCAGAATCTCTCTTGCACAGACGTCTTCCTTCCCGCTTCCACAACCCGAGGCTCGAGGCTCGTCACCTTGTGCTTCCATATGCCCTCCTCCTCCAGTACCTCCCACACTGCTATGACCAGGGAACCCCCAGTCAACGGCCAGAAATGTTCCCCGTTGCCTCGAGGCCGGTGATCCTCAAAATGTGGTCCCAAGCCAGCAGCAGCACCTGGGAACCTGTTAGGAATTCAAGCTCTCAGGCCCACCCAGACAGACTGGATCAGGAACTCCGGAGATGGGGCCCACCAACGAGAGTAAGGAATCCTCCAGGGAACAAAGTTGAGAACCACTCTACGATAAATTCTAAATGCCTTAGGTTGGTACCCAGGGTCTGGCCTCACCTAATCCACATGCTTGTCTGTTCAGTTCCTCTCCTACCATCTCCTAAAACAACCACCTCCACCCCCATCCCCATTACGCGGCCACCTCGTGGGCCCCTGATCTAGAGAAGAACCTGGCTTTGGAGGCTCTGCCATCACTCCTTCCTCTTAGAACTTGAGGCACAACCCCTTCCGCTCTAATCCTTCTCCCTGAAGACCCCACCCCACCCCAGAGCCACCCCTGCTCTACCCCTCAGCCACCCTATAGGCTCCAGTGTACCTTCCTTCCTGTGCGAACCTGGACTGCCTTCTGAGACAGGGCCCACATTGTATTCCGCTTTGAGGCTTGCTGCGAACCCACCAGAGTGTCCTACACAGGGCAGGTGTGTGATAATGATCTGTTCATTTAGTCGACAGTGTTGACTGATTGGTTGATTTATAACTGGAAAAGTCTGGGCCCCGGAGGGCAACAGAAGAAACGTGTTTTTAATGCCTTATTGTGCCAGGCTCGCCCTAAATGATTTCACAGACTTTATCTTACTTCATTCTATCAACAGCCTCACGAGGCTGATATTATTTACCCCTCCTGGGGCTGCACACAGGACCATTCAGAGGAGATGGCTCACTTAGGATCACAGCCCCAAACGCCCGTGCAGCCTCATTTCCTAAAGAATGAGAACGTGACCGTGCATCTGCGTGCAGAGGCGTGCACAGGGAAAGGATCAGCAGTGACCATGCGTGGCTCCCTCTGACATACTGGCTGCAAAACCATCCCCTGTTGCACGCGTCCAAACCCAGGCAGCTGCAGCATTTCAAAGCTCAGGAAATAAGCCCCAAGAATGCAATCAGTCTAAGACGTCTTTGGTTTATCATCCCATCTTGCACTTTTTTTTTTTATGATGTTGCCAACTACATAAAAGTTCAGATGCGGAAATCTAGTTACAGACCGTAGGTGGGACGCTGGGGAGAGTCGCATGGCCGCCATGATGCCCATGAGCGGGGCGGGGAGGGGGGGCAGAAAGTCACCGTGAGGCCACATGAACGTCCTTCGAGAGGAAGGGGTGTGACACCTCAGAATTCTCCCATCCATCCAAGTTCTCCCCTTCAAATCCTCCACGCCTCCAAACTTCACACTGTCTTTTCCCTATTTTCCCTAATGTCCTTAATGTCCACTCAACTGTTTCTTTTTATGAGGCTTTAAAAATGTGTGTGCATTTTCCAAATACATTTACTTTGTACACGAGGAGTTCTTCGGTAATATTAAGGGATGACTCTCATAGGACTCTGTGCCTTTGCCACACGTGTACCAATATGACGGTGTAGGACGCCGTAGTTTGGTCTACGTACTCCCTTCCAAATGTTCTCCGTACCGTACAATTTTTGCCGCAGTGGATTTCTGTCTATATGCAATCAAGGGATGCTGTATCAAAAAGCTAGGCAATTTTATAATCAATCAAAAGAGAGTTTGATAATCCTAAAGGAAGAGACAGCAACCTCCCAAACCTGCCCCCTTCATCAGAGGAGTCATGGAAAAAAAGCAGGCTGCCCTCTTGATTATGGAGTCCCCCAAAACTCTTCCAAGCCACCTGCTCACTGACTAAGCCCAGCCCCACTCTGTTCCTATCAGTCTACCCCCATGGAACAGAGATGAGCCTTCTCGCAAAGCTCCTGAGTAGACCACAAATAATGTGCTACCAAAATGGCCCCCTGTGCTTCAGTTGAGCTGACCAGCCAGAGCCAGGTTCGGCTGGGCCATCAGGTCAACCCCAGGGGCCAACCAGGATGAGAGAGACTCCAAGCAAGGATCCCACAGAGTGTAGCTGTGACTCCTGGGAAAGCATGCCAGGAACATCCCTGACCTTCTCTCTCTCTCTCTGGGCCTGGCAAATGGGTATGGCTTCTTAAAGTTCCATGGCCCAGAGCTCCCGAGTCCCTGTCGGATCTCAACATTTCTCTCATTGCACACCCCGGGCAGGCCACGGCCTCAGCCCAGAAGGGAGGGACAGAGTCAGGTGGGTGGACCCTCCTGACCTTACATTCATTAAGGAAGAATGGCGACTGCTCAGCCGACCAAACCTGCTGGCAGGGGCCTCCCCTGCTCTCTGTCCTCATGTGTGGGGATGGAAAACAGCCCCTTCAATTCACTCATTTCAGACTTTTTCAGACACTGACATCCATTCTATCCCTTAAAGTTCCCTCTCTGCTGCCCACTCAGGTGAAATTTAACCTGATTCCAATTCTGCTGGCCTTCCATGAGCTGGCCCCATTCACAGGAGGCAGCTGATCCAAACTTGCATAAATTCTCTGGGGGTGGAAATACCTGCCTCACATACCCCAAGTTCATTGCTTTGAAATTATACGGTTATAGAAACTCTTCCAAAGACTTAGGTAATGTCTAAGGACTCCCTGAAACGTAAATAAAATGAAAAAGCATAAACAGAAAACAATACTTGCACCTAGAAGAGCCAAGAAGTGCAGCTTGCATAACTTTTCCAAGATAAGGGAGGGAGAACACCACAGGCCCACGCCTCTGCCCACAGTCAAAAGCAGAAGAGGCGAAATGGAACATGAGATTTACGCTTCATGCCCCATAAACAAGTAATGATCTACTCTAATTATGCATCTGCTTTAAACAGATACCAAACATCTCTGGAGACCGCAGAGACGCCATGCAACAGGGAACAGAGCCTGCATTCCCCTGCACCAAACACTCTCCGCTAAACCCTTCAGGAGATGTTTGATGCATCAGGATTTAATTGCTACTCAACGTCGGAATAAAGTTTTATTGAATATAGCCACGTCCATCTGTTTATTTACTGTCTACGGCTAAAAGGACAGTGTGGACTTAACCATGACGGAGACCATATGGCCCACAAGGCCTAAAATGCTTACTATCTGGTCCTTTCCAGAAGACGTTTGCCAACCCCGGGCTCTACGTGATCTTTAGATCCAAGGTGGCTTGGGAATGTTCCCGCCTGCGGACATCAAAACTCTCCTAGTTGCTATCGGTCCTCTCCCACACCTTGCGGTTGAGCCTGTCCTGACACAACACACCTGCCCCATTCCGCTTCCCGGCGCTTCCACCTCAGTCAACAGCGATTGACACATTACCAACCCCCTGAACTGTCTCGAGCACGTCTGAGAACCAAAATCAAAGTGAGGTAGGAGTGCCCTGCAAACTTGGCTATAGCCTGAGCTCCTGCTGCTCTCCTTTCCTGACATGTCTCAGGGCTACCTTGCGACCAAGAGGTCCCCTCCCAGTCACCACGCGGTCTCCTCCTTCCTGCCTTCGGCCCTTCCTCTGCAGAGGGCACTTAGGAAGAAGGGTCCGACGGCTAGCTCACATGAACAGGATGAACACGGCAGACTAAACACCAGAAGTGTCTGCTCCGGCAGGAATCTTAGAATCTCAAGTCCTCCAGGTCGGCCCGCAGCCGGCGCCCGCTGAACAGACTCTTGGCGGGGTTCCTTTATCTACAGCACAGCGCCCCCACATGGTACTGAAGGGAAGCACAGTCTTCTCGAACACCGGGGGACTGAAGTGAACCCTCGCCCCGCTCACAGCCCGGATGCCATCTGTGAGAGGGCCCGGCGTTCAACTCGGTGAGGATGTGGAATCAATGTTATCCAGACTTCCACCCTCAGCTCCTTACAGATAGCTCCTCGCTGGAAACTTTACACCGAGAAGTATAAACTCTGACCTCTAGAGAAACTCACCAAACCGCAGCAAATGGGATTCAGATGTTTCCACGTACAGTACAGTGATGTGACCTAGACTTTAAACACTTTGGCAAAAACAGGAAAAATGATGTGGGCCTTCCAGTCCCTCCCAGAACATGATACAGCCTTGACCCGAGTCCTACGGTGATCTGAGCCCTTCTCACTCCTCCTTAAGCCTCCTCACCCGCAGCCCACATTCTCTGCCCCTGTTCCACATTAGCTCCTAACAGGCTGCCTCCACGGTCCATTTTCCTTGTTTAACCGAAGACGCCAATTTCTCCCAGTAGATCACAGTCTGATCAGGACTCAGAACCGGCCTACAAGGAGAACTAGTGAAAGCCAATCCTAGGAAATTACCCCCCCTCCCCCACTCCCGGAGTTCCTCTACAGAGCTGGGAGGAAAGCAGAAGTCTTACATAAAGACTTGGACCCCCAGGCTCTCTGGATCTGCTGCAGATTCTCTAAGACTAGTTGCATACTATGTGGGTAAGGGCTAGAGAATTCTAGACGGTGGAGCAAGATAAGGCAGAGGTTGGGGAAGCAGTTTTCTTCTGCCAGGGAAGAACAGACACAAAAGAGTATCAGAAACCGCTTCCCCAGAGGCCAATCAGGACAAAATACAGAAACAACTCTGGCGTCTCATGCTCTGAGCCGATACCAGGCTTTGTTAGGGGCAGCCCATCCGCCAGCCATGCGCGCTCCTAGGGGGCATGATGGAGAAGCTGAGAAGCATGTGGCTGGGCACCAACGTACAGGGATCAAGTGTGAGCACAAGCAGGGCAGACGTGCACCAGAACGGCCCCCTGCCCCTGTGAGCGCTGTTACAGGTGCTTCTAATGCAGCCGGGCAGGGTCCCCGGGGTGGGGTAGCTACTGCCCCAGCAAGGGAGCTTCTGGGGACAGGAACAGGGTCTTATCACCAATGTAAGCACCCCCCAGGCCTGGCTGAGCATGGCTGCCAGACACATACCTGCTCGTGGTATAAGGGAAGAAGGGTATGAACACCCCCTCTCTTGGTTCTCACGGTTCAACTGAGAAGGTTAGTGCCCTGTCAGGGGACCCCATCAAACTGTCCTTTTCCGGGTACAGAAAGACTCGAGAGGACAGAAGGGAAGTGAATGCTCACTCACTACGCTACCCCCACAACCAAGAACAGATGAGATACACACCTATAGGTGTTCCCCGTGACACGCACACATACACAGCTGTGCAGGTGCAAAGAAATATGGGTGAAGTGCGCCTCTCGGTCTAGGGGCCCGACAGGTTTCGCCCCCGCCGGACCTGGGCTCCCCTGGGCGGCTGCTGCGTATCCCCCTATGCAACCCCGGAACGGCACAGTCCCCGTGTACTGCAGAGGTTCGGTACAGCCGGGGGAAGGCACTGGACAATCAGATGCTTCCACTCTCACCCTCTTTGCTCAGAGACCCTCTAGAAGGTCGGGGCGGGAGAGGGGAGGTTCCCTGCGGACGGCGGGAGAGCACCCCTGGAGGCTGAACTTCCCGCCCAGGCGCCGCCACCCCCAGCCCAACCTGCCCCGGGGACCACCCCCGGCGCCGCGACAGATCGACGGGCAGACCCGGAGGGGGCGCGCGCAGTACCAGGCCGCCGCCGGCGCCGCAGGCGCTGATTGAGACGAGGGAACCCGGGTGGCCGAGCACGCGGCCCGAGTAGAAGCACAGCTCGGCGGGCCGTCCGCGGCGCCCGGCCGCGCCCGCCTCCTCCACCTCGAAGCCGCGGGACAGGAAGCGCAGGTCGTGGCGAAGCTGCAGGTACAGGTCGCGCCCGAAGGCCGGCAGGTGCAGCAGCAGGGCGCGCTCGCCCGGCCGCACGCGCGGGGCGGCGGGGGGCGCGCGGGGGCGCCGGCGCTTTCGGGGCCCGGGGGCGCCGGGCAGCGGCGGCAGGTGCACGTCGTCGGGACGCACCCGCCGCGGCAGCACCACCTCCACGTCGGCCGCCGCGTCGCCGACAGCTGCGGGGAGAGAGGAGACGCGTCAGCGCGGCGGGGCCCGCCCGGCCGCCCTCCCTCCGGCCGCCCGCCGCGCACGGGGTCCAGCGCTGGGCACGCCGCGCCAGCGCGGGGACAGCGCGGCCCCGAGCGGGCGCTCCCCTCCTTTCCCTCGCCGCGGCACCTCCGTGCCGGCCAGCGCCTCCGCCCGGGCCCCGCGCCACCCGGGGAAAGGCTCCAGCGCGGCCGCCCGAGCACCTCCGGGGACGGCGGCGCGGCATCGGCGCCCGGAGACCCGGCGGCGGCGCGGCCGCCCGGGAGCCGCCTGGAGCCGGGTCGTCCGGCCGCGGCCCGCACCCCCTCGGCCCCAAGCGCTGTCAGCGGTCCGCCGCCGGACCCGGGCCGCGCAGGCAGGCGGGAGCCGCCAGGACGCCTCGGGAGGGCAGGAGGAAGGTGGCCGCGAGAGGCACGGGCGAGGAAGGGGCGGTGGGCGAGGGAGCGCTACCTGTGCCCGGGTCCAGTCCCCAAACCAGCAGCAGCAGCAAGGGCAGGACGAGAGGAGGCAGCAGGGCGCCGTCACACATGGTACTGGGGAGGAGCAGCCCCCCGGACGGTCGCGGCGGAGCAGGAGCGCTCGAGGCGGCGGCGCCAGCCGGAGTGAAGCCCTCCAGCCTTTGGAAAAAGTAATTAGCGCTGCGGACAAACCCAACGTGGTAAATCCCAAGCCCCGCCTTCTCCTCGGAAAACAGGAGGCGATTGGGCTCTCGCTTGCCCCTGCCCCGCCTCCCCCTCCCCCATTGGCTAGGACGGGTCTAAACCAGGGTGCGTAGTTAGGTTGTAAGCACTTTCTTACACGTGGTTTCTGGGCAGTGGCGAGGATGGGACACCAGGTGGCGCCAGAGAGCCCCTGGAGCTGCGCTTTCCAGGAGGACCTGGGAGGACACCTGACAGGTCTTCAGAGTTTGTCGTCCTTGTCACAATCCTCTCTGACCCTGCTGCCCAGCATCCCCAAAAAACAGGCCAGAAATCGTCCTGGACAACCGGTTTCATCCATAAAAGCATATTCTCTCTGCATCTAGAGTAAAACTAGTTTGGGTTGTTTGTGGCTGGGCACTTTCTGGCACACCTGAGTTTGCACCTGATGGCTACGTACAATGCGGGAGTGTTTAGCCAAAGCCTTCGCACTTCCTGTCGTCTTTATCCTCACAGAAGCCAGGAGTACAGGCATGATCACACCCTCTTACAGATTGAGAAACTGAGGGAGAGAGAGCTGAAGGAGCTTGCTAATTACCCGGTAAGTTTCTGTCAAAACAGGAGCTAGAATTCCTGGTCCTGACTTCCAGCCTGGTGCTGCTTACCACGAACAGCGAGCAAGAGGCTTCAAGAGCAGGCAGGTGTTTTTTGGGGGGGGCGGGGTGCTAGGAAACTTGCACAAAGTGGCAAAGTCTGGACTTCCAGTTGAGTTCATGCTTTTCCCACCAGAATATAACTGAAATTTGCAAGAAAGGTGATCCCTTCAGCTTGTGAGGAGCATCTTGTAGAAAACAAAACAAAACAGAATTAACTGAAGCATAACCGTTCTCAGGTCTCTCCCCCTCCCTTCCTTGTCCTGTTTTCTGTTTCTATTTTATCAAAGCAGAGAGGTTACCGTACTCCTACTGGACTCTGCTTGGGGCTTTCAGAATCTAAAATGTATCACGGGATTCCGTGTCATCAGAAGGAATCCAGAGGTGAAAACTGTCCGGCTTCCATGACATTTCATTAACCCTGGGAGTGGACTGCATCACTGGCTCTCAATAAAGCCCACCACTTTTACTACTGCAAACTTGCTGCTTGATGGATCCTCCAGGGAGTGGCTGATGGAATCCTTTTCTGCTCTGTCTATCCCTGCCCTCCACAGGGGCTGGCCACTGCCGGGCACTCAGCAGTCCATCCCCTACTCTAGGGGAAGCTACTTGCTGCTAGGTACCACGCACATCCACACGCGTCCAAACAAGGCTTGGCGCTTTTTCCCTCCCCCTTGACAGCGGCGTCAGCCAACTGCTGATGGCACAAGAAATCATGGGGAGTTTTTGGTGCAGCTTTGTAGCAAAAGAGCCACCTCACAGACCTGCCCCCTGAAAGCCAGGGAGCAGCCACCACTCTGCTTCGCAAGAACAATTACTTCTGCCACTGGAAGTAGTCCTTGTCAACCTATCAGATGATGCTCCAATGCATGAGTCCATAGGAGCATGCAAACTAAAGCACCAGCAAGATACTGTCTCATCCCCCAGGCTGTCCAAAACTAAAGAGCTGGGAAATATCAAGAATTGGAGAGGACATTCTCCTGCCCCTGGGTGGGAGTGTAAATTGGCACGGCCACTTTGAAGAACAATCGGGCAAACTGTAGTCAAATCTAAAATGTACACAACTCTGGGATTCCATGTCTGGTTAACTACCACCAAGAAACACTGGCGCACGTTTAAGAATGTTCACCACAGCGCCTTCTTAAGAGCAGACCTATTGAAAACCTGAATGTCCATCATTAGATAAATGGCTGCTAGAACACAAGGCATCGGTTTAAGCTCATATTTATAACACCGTGGAGAGAACTCCAAGACTGGTTATCATATATTTAAAAAAAAAAATCAAGTTGTGGAAGAATGCACATGAATGATAATACTTCCGTAAATACACACAGTATTAAATCATTTGTATGGTAAAATCCCAGGGAAAAGTCTGGAAGGATACACACTGAACTTTTTTAAGGTTTGGTGTTCTTTTTATATTAAATTGCATGAAAAGATGCCATTCAGTGTCCAGGCAGGATAATTGCTATCATTCAAGGTATTTCAAGCAGGGGAATTTAACACGGAGAATTGAGTACAAAAGTGAGGAAGAGTTAAAAAGGGGAAATTCAGTGATTATATGCTGCCCCCGCCCCTGCCCCTGTGGTGCATTCCAGCCCCAGGGGCCTCTGCTTCCTGCTGCACCACTGACCACACCATCACGGTTGGTTCTGGATCTACCAGATGCATGAACTAGACCGGGGCTCCGTGCCCATTGCCACACCAGCAACTTCCAGCACCTGTTGCACTGGATACTTATCTCTGTTCCTTGCCATCTGATCTCCTGCCAGGGCCTCTTTTTGGCAGAATCTAACAGGAAGCCAAAGAAATGTAGGGGAGACATGTCAGGGAGTCACAGCATGTAGGTTGCAGACTTTCAGTCTCAATGATGAAAAGCAGCCCTTAGAAGTCAGCATGTGGAGCTGAGAGACAGACCCCCTAAAGGTCTTAATCTGGCCTAGATGAGTCTGAATTCCCTCTGCCCTTCACCATTGAGTTCATCAGTCACCATTAAAGGTTTCAGCCTCCCTTCCAAAATGATCTTGTGTTTCAATACAATCCCTATCAAAATTCCATTGGCATTTTGCACAGAAATAGCAAAAACCCAAAATTCACATGGAAACACAAAAGACCCCAAAGAACCAAAGCAATGTTGAGAAAGAAGAACAAAGATGGAGGTATCCCACTGCCTGGTTTCAAGCTATATTACAAAGCTATAGCGACCAGAACAGTAGGGTACTGGCATGAAAACAGACACATAGACCAATGGAACAGAATCAAAAGCCCAGAAATAAACCCAGGTGTATATGGTCAACTAATATTTGACAAGGCAGCCAAGAATACTCAAGGAGAAAGGACAGTCTCTCTGATAAATGGTGATAGGAAAACTGGATGTTCACATGCAAAAGAATGAAATGAGACCCCTATCTTACACCACTCACAGAAATCAACTTGAGTTGGATTAAAGACTTAAATGTAAAACTTGAAACCATAAAACTCATAGAAGAAAGCACAGGAAACGGCTCCTTGGCATTGTTCTCGGCATTGATGTTTTTGGATGACACCAAAAGCACAAGGAACAAAAACCAAGAATCAACAAGTGGGACTACATCAAATCTAAAAGCTGCTTCTGCACAGCAAAAGCAACCTTCAACAAAATGGAAAGGCAACTCCAGAATGGGAGAAAATATCTGCAAACCATATATCTAAGAAGGGGGTGATATCCAAAATATATAGGGAAATCCAACAACTTAATAAAAAATAGGGGCACCTGGGTGGCTCAGTTGATTAAGCAACTGCCTTCGGCTCAGGTCATGATCCTGGAGTCCCAGGATCGAGTCCCGCATCGGGCTCCCTGCTCAGCGGGGAGTCTGCTTCTCCCTCTGACCCTCCCCCCCTCATGCTTTCTCTATCTCATTCTCTCTCTCTCAAATAAATAAAATCTTTAAAAAAAAAAAAACAACTTAATAAAAAAATAATCTGGGGCGCCTGGGTGGCTCAGTAGATTAAGTGTCTGACTCTCGGTTTCGGCTCAGGTCATGATCTCCGGGTCATGAGATTGAACCCCGCATCAAGCTCCACGCTCAGCCCGGAGTCAGCTTGGGATTTTCTCCCTCTCTCTCTACACCACCCCCCACTGCTTGTGCATGTGTCCTATCTCTCTCTCAGTCTCTCTCAAATAAATAAATAAAATCTTTAAAAATAATAATAATAATCCAACTAAAAAATGGGCAAAGGGCCCAAATAGACATTGTTCCAAAGAAGACATACAAATGGCCAACAGGTGCATGAAAAGATGCTCAACATCACTCATCATCAGGGAAAAGCAAAGCAGAACCGAAGATACCACCTCACACCCGTTAGGATAGCTGTTATCAAAAGGACAAGAGATCACAAACGTTGGCAAGGATGTGGAGAAAGGGGAGCCCCCATGCACTGTTGGAGGGAGTGTAAACTGGGTCAGCCACTAAGGAGAACAGTGTGTGGGTTCTTCAAAAACTTTAAAATAGAACTACCCTACGATCCAGCAATTCCATTTCCACGGAGACATCTGAAAGAAGACATGACACCAGGTGAAATAAGTCAGTCACAAAAAGACAAATACTATACAATTCCATGTATATGAGGTACCTAGAATAGTCAAATTCATAGACACACAAGGTAGAATGGTGATTCGCATGGGCCAGGGAGGGGAAATGAGAGGTGGTTTAACGTGTATCAAGTTTCCATTTGGAAAGATGAAAAAGTTCTGGAGATGGAGACTGGTGATGGTTGCACAACAGTGTGAATGTACTTAATGCCGCTGAACTATACACTGAAAATGGCTAAAATGGTAAGTTTTATGTTATGTGTATTTTTCCACAATAAAGGAATGCTTAAAAAAAAAAAAAGAAATTGGCTATGGTCTCAATTCATCTTAACACACACAAATAGCCTTGTCTTAATTTTGTGGAAGGGCGGGGCTTAATCCCATTTCATGGATGGAGCAGAGGGCTCAGGGTGAGGTTAAAACAAGACCAGTAAGCAGACAAAAACCCTACAGTTGGCAGTGATGATCTGAATGGGACGTAAGGGAAGCCATGCTCCGGGTCTGGGGGTCAAAACAATTTGTTGTGCTCATAGTTGACAAAACTCAACTTTTCAGCCTATCCACTTGTTTTTTGTGAACAGCTCTATTCTGGTGGGCAGTGGTCTTTTCTGATCATTTTGTCCAGCAATGGACCCCCAGCAGGTCAGGTATATTGCGTCTCTTGGCCTCTCTCTTCCAATGCTTCACAGCGGATGCTTGGGTTTGGATGTTGGTGGCCATGAGAGACCATCACTGTTATTGTGAGTGAAAGCAAGACAGACTCCTCCAAGACCCACCATTTCAAAGCCCATACTTAGAAATAGAGGGCCCAAGACCCAGACTGTGCAGAATATCAAGAGACCTGTAGGCATTGAAGCCAAACGTGATCCTCTTGAATTTTCCACTCAGGGCTTTCTTGAGCTGGTAATTGGTGAATCCAGGGGCCAAGACTCATGTGCAAATTTGATCTGTTTGTAGGTGGAAGGATGCCCCTGTACCCTAAAGATCAGTAGGCATTGGTGGGCTGTTGAGAGAGGGTGAGTGAGGGGATTCAGAGGGAGGGAGGGATTCCACACCACAAGCCTCCTCGTTGAGACTCAATTCACTTGGCTCTCCAGGCGAGGAGCCCTCCTTCTTGGCCACCCATGAGATGTCACATCCTCTCCAGCAGGGGGCGTCCAGCATCAGTCTTATCTTCCTAAGCCAGAATTGGTGTGAAATGCAGCCATCCCTGCTCCAAAGGCAAGGTTTTTCTGATTTATATTTCACCCTTTCCCTGGTGAGCCTGGATTCTGGCCTGAAATGCAGCTACTTGGCCAGCATCCTAGTCCTCTGAGTGAATCTTGCCCACCTCTCCCTGTGGGGTCTGCACGCTCCTCCCTGTACCTCCCTGGACCACAGGGTGCTGGCCACATTTGCTTCACCAGGAATGGGTGCTCTTGCCACAAGAGACCATACCTACCTGACTCCGGGAATGGCCCCTGTCTGGAAATTCCTGCTGTGCCCCATTCCTGCTCACCCAAACAGGCCTTCGGGGCGATAATGCAGAACAAGACCAAGTTCCTACTAATTTGAAAAGTGGTTTGTTTGTTTGTTTTTTTAAGTCTAGCTATTATTGTTCAATCAAGGTTGCTACTGGCCATACCCATTCCCAGTATCTTGGCTCTACCCACCCCCCAGGTTGTGCCCATGTGGTGGTCTCAGCCTGCCCAGAGCTGAGTGTCCACCAAAGAAGCCTTCATTGTTGAAAAGACAACTCTATCTTCATGTCCTTCTGAAGGTCACCAGAGGCCCCCTCTGGGTAGGAGGCAGCACTTGCAGCCCCCATGTGCCTGAATTAGCAGGATGAGGGCCTTTACTCTCTGACATGAGCACAGGGCTTCATCACAACTAATCCCTCTCCCCAGCGAACGAGAGAGAAAAGCAGTATATTTTCTGTTGTTCTGTAACACACCTTTCTCAGCATTTGCCCCTTGAGGGACCAGAGAGGTTCTCTCCCAGTTCTTCCTCTGCTCAAGGAAAGCAGCTTGTCCGAAATACTAGGCTAAAATGTGACGCCAGTACAGGATGGGAAACAGAAGTGACCCAAATTTATATGTGATTTTGGTAAATACAAATGATGATGGTTTGGATTGGTGAGGTGATGATAGAGTATTCAACAGGTGACAGCGGTCTGCAAACTCAGACAAAACCTAAGTTGGATTCTGTGATGGTTTTAAAATACACCTGACCCTTGAACAACATGGGTTTGAACTGTGCAGATCCACTTATGTGCAGATTATTTTTTTATATAAATACACTACAATACTCTATATGTATTTTTTCCTCCTTATGACTTTCTTATTAACAATTTCTTTTCTCTGGCTTACTTTATAGTAAGAATACGTACAACATGCAAAATATGTGTTAATTGACTGCTTATGTTATCGATCAGGCTTCTGGTCAACAGTAGGCTATTAGTAGTTAAGTTTTGGGGGAGTCAAAAGTTATATGCAGATGTTCAACTTACACAGGGGTCAGCACCTCTAACCCTCATGTTGTTCAAGGGTCAACTGTATATCTGCTAATTACGACCCTCTTCCCTTCCACAGGTGGAACCTAACTCCCCCACTTGGAAGTGTGCTACACTCACCGACTTGCTTCTAACAAGCAGAATGTATTGGGAGTGATGGAGTGAGGCTTTGTGATTACTGGGGCTAGGTCATAAAAAGAATACACTCTCTGCCTGTTGTTCTCTCTCTCTCTCTCTCGTTCTTTCTCTCTCTCACTCTCTTTCATCACTTACTTTGGTGGAAACCAGCGACTAGGTCATGAGGTTACTCAAGCAGCCTTGTGAAAAACCCAACGAAAAGGAAACCAACTTGCTAGAATCAACTAACTAGCCATGTGAGTGAATCACTTTGAAAGCAGATTTTCAGGGCGCCTGGGTGGCTTAGTTGGTTAAGTGTCTGACTCTTGATCTCAGCTCAGGTCTTGATCTCGGGGTCCTCAGTTCAAGCCCTGTGTTTAAAAAAAAAAAAAAAAAGGCAGATTCTCCATCCTTAGTCAAGCCTTCAGAAGACTTCAGGCTCCAGCCTTAGAACCAGCCCCAAACATTATGAGCAGAGACAAGCCATCCCCTCTGTACCCTGGCTGAATCCATGACCCACAAAAACCAAGAGAAAATAAATTATAATTAGTTTTTTAAGCAACCAAGGGTTTTTTGGGGGGGGGGCAGGGGAGGAGTGCATAATTCGCTACACAGCAATAGTTAACTGATACAGACTCATAACGCATACTAAAATTAACTCCAAGATAAATTAAAGATTTGTATGGAAACATTCCTTCAATGGTGGCATGCAGGAGGTGGTCATTAGTTCAGTCTACTCAGAAGCCACCTGCAGGCTGAGCAAGGTGACTACATTCACCTGAGCAGCCAGAGAGCTGGTTTGTCCCCATCCATGGCTCCTTCACTAAGCCCTGGCCCAGGTCCAGGGATGAGACTGACTGGCTTGCCTGGCAAGCAGTGAGTGTGGGTGCTTGAATCCATGCCTACATGTGTTTGGCACCATCGAAAAGAAACGGGGAGTCTCAGTTCCCAGAAGGTAAGCAGAAACACTAAAAAAAAAAAAAAAGTCACACAAGAAGGACATAGAATCATAATACATGCTTGGCTCTGCACAGAACAACTTGTACATAGTCATCATAATGTAAACACTGTGAGATGATTTTCAACTGTTCAAATCAACCAGTGAGAAATGTCAGGATAAATCATTCTGGCTAAGAACCAACTGTAAAAATTATCACCCTGGAAAATGTACAAAGAATAAACATCAAAGGAAGAGAGGTGGGAGGTTAAAAAAAAAAATGACGAAAAGTATAAAGGGTAAGTATCCTCCCCTTCCAAAGTGGAGAAATCAAATAGCCTATGGCTAATAAAATAAGTAGAGGGATATATATGTTTTTTTGAATTACCCAGGCAACCAATAAAAGAAGTAAAAATCTCTTCTGTTGGGGTAGGAATGTGATAAAAGTGAGGTAAATCCTTATCCACTGTAGCAATAAATCAACTGATATATCTAATCTTGAGATCTAAAAAGCACTGGTATAAGAATATTTTTTTAATGAAATGAAGGAAGCTGTCAGAAAAACTAATAGAAATAGTTAAAAGGGAATGAGTCTGCAGTTAGAGTTGGAGCAGGGGTCATTGTTTCATGCTTCAAGAACTTTCTTATCATTTGCTTTCTTTGCTGAGTGTAGTATTTTGGATTTTTTAAAAAATTATTTATGTATTTATTTGAGAGAGAGAGAGCAAGCGAGCAAGGGGAGGTGCAGAGGGGCAGAGGGAGAGATAATCTCCATCGGACTTCATGCTGAGGGCAGAGCCCCATGCAGGGCTTGATCTCACAACCCTGAGACCATGACCTGAGCCAAAACCAAGAGTCAGATGCTTAACCCACTGAGCCACCCAAGGACCCCTGTGAATGTAGTATTTTGAAAAAATGCAATCTTTATAAAAATTCCAATGTGTTTCCACCTTTAATATACTTAACATATTGCTTTTGTGTTTTCGAGTAGGGTGCCTTTGTATAACGTAATATACACAAACAAACTACTTAACTTTAAATTAACCCCGTGAGGGGAAAAATAACATTATCTCCCATTATCAGATAGGCAAAGTGAATTGAGAAATGCTAATGACTTGCCCAAGATGACTTAGTAAATTATTTCCTTAAGGGTTATAACTTCTTAAAACATTGACCATTTCTGGGTCAGTCAGTTAAGCATCAGACTCTTGGTTTCAGCTCAGGTCATGATCTTGGGTCGTGGAATGAGCCCCACATCAGGCTACACACTCAGCTGGGAGTCTGCTTGGGATTCTCTCTCTCCTCTCCCTCTGCCCCTCCACCCACCCATGCACGCACTCTCTCTCTCTCAAATTAATTAATTAATTAAAAAAAAACAAAAACAAAAACCACTGACCAGTTCTTACAAGTGTCCATGAGATAAAGAGTCCCACTTTATGGATGAAAATGTAATAGCAACAAAGATACATAATTCTTTTACCCTGGATCCCAAGGAGCTAGTCGACGGCCATGGCTCCTAATTCCTCCCTGCATTGTTGCTTGCTCTGGGGGAACTGGTGACCATCAACACAGCATCTGGAAGCTGGAAACAAGAGGAAGCAAGTGAGGTGCAAAGGCCTCATCATAACCCTTTCTGTGAATATTATTAACCACATTCTACAGGTGGGGCCACTAGGGAGATATAAGCATTGTGCTCATTAAGGGCACACAGCGGGTCAATGGTAGCTTGGGGATTAGAATCAGTATTGGGGCACTGGAGTCAAGCCTCTGTCATTAAGGGGAGAAACTGGAAGAAAAAAAGGAAGTTCACTTGCCTGTGAATGGATCATATGGCTGTGTACTAAATCTGCCTCTAACTGAATGGTTTAAGGCAATGTTTTTGTCTCCTCAGATCCTCCGTGTTCTCATCTGTAAAAGGAGACAGTGAGCTAGATTATCTCCCTTTGGAACTTGAACTTGATTTTAGCCTAGCTGATGAAATCAGGTAAAGAATAAATTAAAATATTCCACTGGGAAAGGAGAAATAAAATTGCCTTTATTCACAGAGAGTATGATCATCTTTGTAGGAAATCTTAAGAAATCTATTTTTTGAAGTTATTGGGACTAATAAGTTCAGCAAGGATACAAGATACAAGATCAATATAAAAATTTCAATTGTATTTCTATACATTAGCAATGAACAATCAGAAATCAAAATTTAAAAATACCATTTATAACCGCACAAAAAATATGAAATACTTAGGGATAGGTCTGAAAAAAAGATGCCGAAGATATGTATGCTCAAACTACAAAACATCACAGAGCAAAATTTTAAAAGACCTAAATAACTGGGAGATGTACAATATTCATAAGACTCAATATTACTAAAATATCACTTCTCTCCAAATTGGTATACACATTTGATGCATCCTCAAACAAATTCCCAGCAGACTTTTGGAGGAACTGATAAGCTGAGTTTAAAATTCCTATGGAAATGCAAAAGTCCTAGAAAACAACTCTGAAAAAGAAAAAATTTGGTGGACTATCTGATTTCAAGATTTATTGTAAATTTATACTAATCAGGACGGCATGGTATTTGCATCAAGTCAGACAAAAGAAATCAATGGGACAGAAAATAGAACCCAGATATAGAACTGGACATATGCAGACTTTTGGAAAAGGTGCAAAGGTGAAGAAAGCAGTCTTTTTTTAAAATGTGGCTAGAAAATTTGTTTATCCATAGGAAAAAAACTAACATGTATACCTTGCATCATGTAGAAAATTAATTCAAAATGGAATAGAAACCTAAATGTAAAACTTAAAACTTCCAGAAGAAAATGTAGGGGAAAACCTTTGTGACTTTAAGGTAGGCAAAGATTTCTTAAGATATGACACCAAAAGAATGATCCATTGAAGGGCATAATGATAGACTGGACTTCCCTGTAACTGAACACATTTGCTCTATACAAAACACTGTTATCAAATGAAAAGACAAGGCACAGGTCAGGAGAACATATTTGCAAAGCATATATCTGATAGGATACTTATACCCAAAATATATATAGAACTCTCAAAACTCAATAATAACGCTATTCAAAAATGGTAAAAAGATTTGAATAGACATTTCTCCAAAGAAGTTTCACAAATGGCCAGTAAGCACATGAAAAGATGCTCAACGTCATTAATCACTAGGGAAATGCAAATCAAAATCACAATGAAATACCACCTCACACCCATTAGGATGGCTACTTTCAAAAACAATGGAAAATATGAAGTGTTGATGTGGAGAAACTGAAACCCTCATACATTGCTGGTGGAAATGGAAAATGTTACAGCCTCTGTATAAAAATACGGCAGTTCTGGGCGCCTGGGTGGCTCAGATGGTTAAGCGTCTGCCTTCGGCTCAGGTCATGATCCCAGGGTCCTGGGATCGAGTCCCGCATCGGGCTCCCTGCTAGGCGGGGAGCCTGCTTCTTTCTCTGCCTCTCTGACTCTCATGAATAAATAAATAAAAACATTTAAAAAAATAAATAAATAAAAAAAATAAATAAAAATACGGCAGTTCCTCAAAATGTCAATCACAGAATTACCATATAGGTCAGCATATGAGGTTGGAGAGTTGTGTAATGGGTATAGAGTTTCTGTGTAGAACAGAGGATAAAAAAAAGTTTTGAAAATAGTGGTAATGGTTGATCAACATTGTGAATGTACTTAATGCTACTGAACTATACACTTAAAAGTGGCTAAAATGGGGCACCTGGGTGGCTCAGTCATTAAGCGTCTGCCTTCGGCTTGGGTCGTGATCCCAGAGTCCTGGGATCAAGCCCTGCATCGGGCTCCCTACTCGGCGGGAAGCCTGCTTCTCCCTCTCCCACTCCCCCTGCTTGTGTTCCCTCTCTCGCTGTGTCTCTCTCTGTCAAATAAATAAAATCTTTAAAAAAAAAAAGTGGCTAAAATGATTTTATGTTACATATATTTTACCATGATAAGAAACTCAATAATAAGATGACACACACCCAATTAAAAAAAAAAAAAAAGGGCAGGGGCTCCTGGGTGGCTCTGTCGGTTAGGCAGCTGACTCTTGGTTTTGGCTCAGGTCATGATCTCAGGGTCCTGGGACCGAGCCCTGCATCAGGCTCTGCACTCAGTGGGGAGTCTGCTTGTGGGTTCTCTCTCTCCCTCTCCCTCTGCCCCTCCCCTTGCTCTTTCTCTCTCTCTCTCAAATAAATAAATAAATCTTTGAAAAAAGAAAAAAATGGCAAACTTTTATTCAACATAGTATTGGAAGTCCTTGCCACAGCAATCAAACAAGAAAAAGAAATAAGAGGCATCCATATTGGTAAAGAAGTTTTTAAACCGTCACTATTTGCAGATGACTTGACAGTATACGGAGAAACCCTACAGACTGCACCAACAAACTACTAGTAGTAATAAATGAATTCAATAAAGTTGCAGGATACAAAACTGATACCGCAAAATTGGTAGCATTTCTATATTCTAATAATGAAGTAGCAGAAAGAGAAATTAAGAAAACAATTCCATTTACAATTGAACCAAAAGAATAATTTAGCTCGGAATAAACTTAACCAAGGAGGTGAAAAACCTGTACTCTCAAAAACCGTAAAATATTAATGAAAGAAATTGAAGATGACACAAACAAATGGAAATATATTTCATGCTCATGAATTGGAAGAATTAACATTGTGAAAATGCCCATACTACCTGGAGCAATCTACAGATTCAGTGCAATCCCTAACAAAATACCAACAGCATTTTTCACAGAACTAGAACAAACAATACTGAATCCTTATGGGAGATCCCAAATAGCCAAAGCAATTCTGAGTAAGAAGAACAAAGCTGGAGACATCACAATTCCAGATTTCAAGATACACAGTAGGGCACTGACACAAAAATGGACCCATAGATCAATAAAGCAGAACAGAGAGCCCAGAAATAAACTTATCTTATACGGTCAATTAATCTATGACAAAGGAGACAAGAATATACAATGGGGAAAAAACAGTCTCTTCAATAAATGGTGCTGGGAACACTGGACAGCTACATGCAAAAGCATCAAACTAAACCACTTTCTTACACCATACAAAAATATAAACACAAAGTGGACTAAAGACCTAAATGTGAGACCTAAAACCATAAGCATCCTAGAAGAGAACACAGGCAGTAATTTCTCTGACATTGGCCATAACAACATTTGTCTAAGATCTGTCTCCTAAGACAAGGGAAACAAAAGCAAAAATAAACTACTGGGACCACATCAAAATAAAAAGCTTTTGCCCAGCAAAGAAAACCATCAACAGAACAACAACAACAAAAACCTACAACCTACTGAAGATATTTGAAAATGCTATCTCTAATAAGGGGTTAATATCAAAAATATGTAAGGAACTTATACAACCCAACACCAAAACAAACAGACAAATAATCCTATTAAAAAAATGGGCAGGGCGCCTGGGTGGCTCAGTCGGTTAAGCGACTGCCTTCGGCTCAGGTCATGATCCTGGAGTCCAGGGATCGAGTCCCGCATCGGGCTCCCTGCTCAGCGGGGAGTCTGCTTCTCCCTCTGACCCTCCTCCCTCTCGTGCTCTCTGTCTCTCATTCTCTCTCTCGCAAATAAATAATAAATAAATAAATAAATAAAAATAAAAAAACAACAACAAAAAAATGGGCAGAGGAGGGGCACCTGGGTGGCTCAGTCAAATATCTGACTCTTGATTTCAGCTCAGGTCATCATCTAGTGCTTGAGATTCTCTCTCTCCCTCTCTCTCTCCCTTTGCCTTTCTCCTCCCTTTCTAAAAAAAAAAAAAAAAAAATTAAATTTAAATAAATAAATAAATAATGAGGAGAGGACCTGTATAGACATTTTTCCAAAGAAGACATACAGATGGCAAACAGACACCTGAAAAGATGCTTAACAGCACTAATCATCAGGGCAATGCAAATCAAAACGACAATTAGGTATCACCTCACACCTGTCAGAATGGCTAACATCAAAAAGGTAAGAAATAACAAATATTGGTGAAGATATGGAGAATAAGGAACCCTCATGCACTTTGGTAGGAATGTAAATGGTACAGCCACTGTGGAAAGCAGGATGGAGGTTCCCCAAAAAATTAAAAATAGAAATACCATATGATCTACCCGTTATTTCCCCCCCAAAATGAAAACACTAATTTGAAAAGATATATACATCCCTATGTTCACTGCAGCACTATTAACAATAGCCAAGATATGGAAGCAACCCAAGTGTTCACTGATAGATGAATGGATAAAGAAGAACAATGGAGGGGCGCCTGGGTGGCTCAGTCGTTAAGCGTCTGCCTTCGACTCGGGTCATGATCCCAGGGTCCTGGGATCAAGCGCCGCATCGGGCTCCCTGCTCGGCGGGAAGCCTGCTTCTCCCTCTCCCACTCCCCCTGCTTGTGTTCCCTCTCTCGCTGTGTCTCTCTCTGTCAAATAAATAAATAAAATCTTTAAAAAAAAAAGAAGAACAATGGAATATTACAACACAGTCATAGTAAAGGCATGAGAGTGTGCATTTGCGACAACATGGATGGACCTAGCAGGTATTATGCTAAGTGAACTAAGTCAGACTGAGAAAGACAATTACCACATTTATTCACTTACATGTGGAATCTAAAAAAAGAAAATGAATATATAAACAAAAAGCAGAATCAGGCCTACAAATACAGAGAACAAACTGATGGTGGCTGGAAGGAAAGAGGGTGGTAGAGTGTACAAAATGAATGAAGGGGAGTGGGAGATACAGACTTCCAGTTACAGAAGGCTTAAATCACATAAATAAAAGGCACAGTATAGGAAATATAGTCAATGATATTTTAATAGCGTATAGTGACAGAGGGTAGCTACGCTTGTGAGCAGAGCATAACTTGCAGAGAAGTTAAATCACTATGTTGTATATATACCTGAAACTAATATACTCAATTAAAAATTTTTTTTTAAATGAACAAAAGATTTGAGTGGACATACTGCCAGAGAAGAGATACAGATGAATAATAAAATCTGAAATATGTTCAATTTCATTAGTCTTAGGGAAATGAAAATTAAAAACCACAACAAAATAACAAGGATGTATCTATGAGAATGGGTTAAAAAAAAAATGATACCAAGCATTGGTGAGGATGTGGAGGAACTGGAATTTTCAGCCCTACTATGAGAACATAAAATGGTACAACCACTTTGGAAAACATTTTGGCAATTCCTTTAAAAGTTAAACATATGCCTACCCAGGCATTCTACTCTTAGGAATGAAAGCATATCTGTAAATGAATGATCACGACAGTTTTACCGTAATAGGCAAAAACTAGAAAGAACCCAAATGCCCATCACCAGGCGAACAGATAAGTAAATTGTAGGATACACAATATACAATGAAATACTACATGGCAATAAAGAAGAATGAACTATTGATACATGCGACAATATCCACGAATCTCAGAATAACTGAATAACAAAATCAGAGGGTAGCATCCAGGATCCCACTTATTAAAATTCTAGAAAATGCAAACTAATCTATGGTGACAGATCAATTGCTGTCTGGGGAAGAGACAGGTGCAGGGAGCCACACAGAGAAGAAAATATAAAGGGATAGGAGGAATCTTTGGGGAGTGATGACTGTATTAAGTATACTGCTTGCATTGGTGGTTCCAGTGAGGCACGCCTATGTCAAAGCTTATGGAAGGTATGGGTGAGGGGCGCCTGGGAGGCTCAGTCCGTTAAGTGTTGGACTCTTGATTTTGCCCAGGTCATAATCTCAGGGTCTTGAGATCCAGCCCCTCTGGGCTCCCTGTTCAGCAGAGAGACAGCTTGGGATTGTCTCTCTCCCTCTGCCCCTCCCCCCACTAAAATCTATCAATCTTTTTTAAAAAGGTACACGTGAAATACGGGCAGTCTGTCGTATGTCAACTGTATCTCACGAAAGTTTCAAAAGCAATGTTGAATTTAAAATGCAAATAATGGATGGGGCGCCTGGGTGGCTCAGTCATTAAGCATCTGCCTTCGGCTCAGGTCATGATCCCAGGGTCCTGGGATGGAGCCCCGCATCGGGCTCCCTGCTCAGCGGGAAGCCTGCTTCTCCCTCTCCCACTACTTCTGCTTGTGTTCCCTTTCTCACTGTCTCTCTCTCTCTCTCTGTCAAATAAATAAAATCTTAAAAATAAATAAATAAATAAATAAATAAATAAATAAATGGGATAAAAGTTTGACGATACTTTTAGGTAATTAAAGCTCAAAACCACACTGTATGAAGACAGCAAGTAGACTGGAAAAACATACGTTAAATATGCAGATTGGACTCCTAATGGGGAGCGGGAGATGAAGGATTAAGAAGTAAATAATAGAAGAGAAGAAGAAAAGGGGCTTTGGGTGGCCCTATGACGATCGCATGCAGAGTATGATTAAGTCAAATCTGCGCAAAGAAAGTCCTGGGGGCGGGGGGGGGGG
>NW_027895899.1:0-32529 GCF_054177405.1 Leptonychotes weddellii | reverse complement strand
GATTAACATAACAATAAAAAATTTTTTTAAAAAAGAACACACTTGAACTTAAGTAACTATCAACTTAAAATAGAGTGCTATATATGTAGAATGTTATGTAAAACCCCATGGTAAACACAAACCAAATCTATAATGAGAAAGGAATATAAATATAAACAGAACACTAAGGAAAGTCACCAAATGACAAGGGAAAAGATCAAGAGAAGAAATAATTATTTTAAATGTAAATGGACTAAGTGCTCCAATCAGAAGATAAAGGGTGACAAAATGGATCAGAAAGCAAGACCCACTTATATGCTGCCTACAAGAGACTCACTTCAGAGACACACCCACCTCAAAGTGATGGGAAGTGAAAAGATATCCCATGCAAACAGAAATGAAAAGAAATCTGGGGTAGTAACAAATCACACAAAAGAAACTTTAAAACAAAGACTGCGATAAGAGATAAAGATGGGCATTCCATAATGGTAAAGGGATCAATCCAACAAGAAGATAAAAATATTTGTAAATATCTATGCATTCAACATAGGTACACCTAAATACATAAAGCATAATGAGAGAAGTTGACCATAAGAGAAAGTAATAGACATTAATAGAGAAGTTGACAGTAATACAATAATATTAGGGGACTCTAACAACCCACTTACATCAGTAGGTAGATCATTCAGTCATAAAAATCACTAATAACAGTGGCCTTATATGACAGTGAGACCAGATGCACTTAATAGATATACACAGAATACACAGTTTTTTCAAGCGTACATGAGACATTCTCCAGGACAGATCATATGTTAGGGCACAAAACAATAAATTTAAGAAAACTGAAATCATATCAAGATCTTTTCAGATCACAATGATATGAAACTAAAAGACAATTACAAGAAGAAAACTGGAAAAAACACATAGTGGGTGAGCAACATGATACTAAAAAACCAAAGGGTCAATGAAGAATTCAAACAGGAAGTCAAAAAATACCTTAAGACATATGAAAATGGAAACACAATAGTCCAAAGTCTATGGCATGCAGCCAAAGCAATACTAAAAGGAAAGTTTATAGCAATACAGGCCCACCTCAAGAAACAAAAATCTCAAGTGAACAATCTAATTTTACACTTAAAGGAACTAGGAAAAAAAAAAACAAACAAAGCCCAAAGTTAGCAGAAGAAAAGAAATAACAGAGATCAGAGTGGAAACAAATGAACCAGAAACTTAAAAAAATATTAAAACAATAGAAAAGATCAATGAATCTAAAAGCTGGTTATTTGAAAAAATAAAACTGATAAGCCTTGGAAGAATCATCAAGAAAAATAGAGGGCCCACATCGATACAATCAGAAATGAAAGAGGGGTGCCTGGGTGTCTCAGTCAGTTAGGTTCCTGCCTTCAGCTCAGGTCATGATCCCAGGGTCCTGGGATCCAGCATCACATTGGGCTTCCTGCTCAGCAGGGAGCCTGCTTCTCCCTCTCCCTCTGCCTGCTGTTCCCCCTGCTTGTGCTCTCCCCCAACCCCATCAAATGAATAAATACAATCTTTTTAAAAAAATCTTTAAAAAATTTAAAAAATAATAAAAAAGGAAATGAAATGAAAAAGAAGTTATAACCGATACCAAAAAAATACAAAGAATCGTAAGAGACTACGACAAACAACTATATGCTAGGGGCACCTGGGGGGCTCATTCAGCTAAGCATCGGACTCTTGATTTCAGCACAGGTCATGATTTCAGGGTCATGAAATTGAGCCCTGCTTTGGCTCCATGCTGGGTGAGGAAACTGCTTCAGATGCTCTCTCTCCCTCTCCCTATGCCCCTTTTCCCCCGACTCGTGCATGTGTGTGCACACTCTCTCTCTGTCTCTCAAAAAACAAAACTAAAACAAAAACAATTATATACTAACAAATAGGACAACCTAGAATAACTGGATAAATTACTAGAAACACAAAGTCTTCCAAGACTGAATCAAGAAGAAAAAGAAAATCTGAACAAATTACTAGTAATGAAATTCAATCACTAATCAAAACATTCCCAACAAATAAAAGTCCAGGACCAGATAGCTTCACAGGTGAATTCTACCAAACATTTAAAGAAGACTTAATATCTATCCTTCTCAAACTATTACAAAAAATTGAAGAAGGAACACCCAAACTCATTCTATAGAAGAGGCCATCATTATCCTCATATGAAAACCAGGCAAAGACACCACAAAAAAAGAAAATTACAGACCAATATCCTTGATGGACACTGCCATAAAAATCCTCAAAGAAGGGGCGCCTGGGTGGCTCAGTTGGTTAAGTGATTGCCTTTGGCTCAGGTCATGATCCTGGAGTCCCAGGATCGAGCCCCACATCGGGCTCCCTGCTTGGCAGGGAGTCTGCTTCTCCCTCTGACCCTCCCCGCCTCATGCTTTCTCTGTCTCTCTTTCATTCTCTCTCTCTCAAATAAATAAATAAAATCTTTAAAAAAAAAAATCCTCCAAAAAATATTAGTAAACCAAATTCAACAATACATTAAAAGAATCACACACCACAATCAAGTGGGATTTATTCCAGGGGTGCAAAAAAAGCTTCAATACCTACAAATCAATCAACATGATATACCACATTAAAAAAAATAAAATCATATGATCATCTCAGCAGATGCAGAAAAAGCATATGATAAAATTCAACATCCACTTACGAAAAAAAATCAACAAAGTGAGTAGAGAGGGAACATACCTCAAACATAATAAAGACCATATATGACAAACCCACAGCTAACATCATACTCAATAGTGAAAGCTTAAAACGTTTCTTCTAAGGTCAAGAACAAAACAAGAATGCCCACTCTCATCACTTTCATTCAATATAGTATTGGAAGTCCTAGCCACAGCAGTCAGACAAAAAGAAGATATAAAAGCCATCCAAATTGGAAAAGAAAAATTGAACTGTCACTATTTGTAGACAACATGACACTATATACAAAAATCCCTAAAGACTCCACCAAATAACAATTAGAATAAATGAATTTACTAAAGTTGTAGAATACAAAATTAATATACAAAAATCTTTTACATTTCTATACACTAATAATGAACTATCAGAAAGAGAAATTTTTTAAAAATCCCATTTACAATTGTATCAAAAAGAATTTAAAAGCCTAAAAATAAACTTAAACAAGTAGGTGAAAGACCTGAACTACGAAAACTATAAAACACTGATGAAAGAAATTGAAGAAGACACAAATAAATGGAAAGGTATACCATGTTCATGAATTGGAAGAATTAATGTTGTTAAAATGTCCATATAACCCAAAGCAATCTACAGATTCAATGCAATCCTTATCAAACTGCCAACAGCATTTTTCACTGAACTAGAACAAAGAATCCTAAAATTTATATGAAACTACAAAAGACCCCCCAAACCAAAGCAATCTTGGAAAAGAGGAGTAAAGCCAGAGGTATCACACTCCTTGATTTTGAACTGTACTACAAGACTCTAATAATCAAAACAGTATGGTTTTGACACATAGACCAACAGAAGAGAGTCCAGAAATAAACCCATATGGTCTAATTAATCTATGACAAAGGAAGCAAGAACATACAATAGGGAAATAACAATCTCATCAATAAATGGTGATGGGAAAACAGGTCAGCTACATGCAAAAGAATGATATTGGACCACTTTCTAACACGCTACACAAAAAATAAACTCAAAATGGATTAAAGACTTAAACATAAGACCAGAAACCATAAAATGTCTAAAAGAAAACATAGGCAGTAAGCTTTTGAACATCAGTCTGATCAATACTTTCTGGATCTGTCTCCTCAGTCAAGGACAACACAAACAAAAATAAATTGCTGGACCACATCACAGTAAAAAGCTTTGGGATAGTAAAGGAAACCATCAACAAAATGAAAAAGCAACCTACTGAATAGGAGAAGATACTTGCAAATGATATTCTGATGAGGGATTAGTATCTAAAATTTACAAAGAACTTACACAACTCAGTATCAAAAAAAAAAAAAAAATCCAACTAAAAAAAAGAGAGCCTGAATAGACATTCCTCCAAAGACATACTGATGGCCAACACACATGAAAAGATGCTTAATATCACTAATTGTCAGGGAAATGTAAATCAAAGCCACAGTGAAAAATCACCTTACATCCCTTAGGATGGCAATTATCAAAAAGATAAGAAATAACAAGTATTGATGAGGATGTGGAGAATAATATCCCTCATGTACTACTGGTGGGAAAGCAAAATGGTACAGTCACTATGGAAAACAGTATGGAGGATCCTCAAAAAATTAAAAGTATAACTACAATACAATCCAGCAATTCCACTTCTGGGTATTTACCCAAAGAAAATGAAAACACTAATTCGGAAAAAAAAAAAGAAAAGAAAACACTAATTCGAAAAGACATATGCACCCCTATGTTCACACAGCATTATTTACAATAATCAAGTTATGGAAGCAAGTGTCTGTCAATCGTGAATGGATAAGGTCCATTGATCGATAAATGGATAAAGCTGTAGTTTGAAATATTAGCCATATAAAAGAATGAAATCTTGCCATTTGTGACAACATGGATGAACCGAAAGAGTATTATGCTAAGTGCAATAAGTCAAAGAAAGACAAATACGATGTAACTTGATGTAACTTAACATATGGAATCTAGAAAACAAAACTAAAGAACAAACAAAACTAAACAGACCCATAGAAACAGAGAGAACAATGTGGTGGTTGCCACAGGGGACATGGGTGGGGGAATAGGCAAAGTAGGGGTAGGGAATTAAAAGATACAAACTTCCATTTATAAAATAAATAAGGCACGAGGATACAATGTACACCATGGGTAATGTAGTTAATAATATGTAACAACTTTGGTGACAGATGGTAGCTAGATTTATTGTGGTGATCAATTCATAATGCATATAATGTTTAATCACTATGCTATACACCTGAAACTAATATTGTACGTCAAAAAAGACAATATAAATAAAACATCAGCAGTTTACTGATCAGGAGTTTAAATCGGATGCTTTAAATATATTAATCGTGAAGTTTATCCTGATAATTCTTTTTCTAATCCTACCTTCATTTGGAAAGTACTAATGTATCACTTAAATTTAATCTGCTAATTCTTCTTCTTTTTAATCCTACTCTTCACTCGAAAAGCTTTAACCTCCAAGACAGATAAAGCAGCTGTTGTGTAAACAGCTGCTGACAATAGACAGCCTGGCACAGAAACCTACAGCAGGCTTGAATGCAAAAAACCCTGATTCCCTGATGAGTCCTCCCTCAAACTAAAGCCCAGGAAAGCTACAGCCAATTGATATAATGCAATTAAAATAATAAAAAAAAATAAGTAGAAGAAAATGTAATGTTAATATTAAATCACAGAACCTCACTAAGGACATAAGATCTTCCTCTACATCCCAAGTAAACCATAAAACACACCCATTATGTTTTGTAAAATGAACTGTGCACATGGTACTGCCTTCAGAAGGCCTTTTCAGCTTCAGAAACTACCTGTTTAATGGGACAGCATTAAATATTAATATTTTTAAATGTCAAAGGCTAGGGGTGCCTAGGTGGCTCAGTAGGTTAAGAGAGTGCCTTAGGC
This sequence comes from Leptonychotes weddellii, assembly GCF_054177405.1. Classification (NCBI taxonomy): domain Eukaryota; kingdom Metazoa; phylum Chordata; class Mammalia; order Carnivora; family Phocidae; genus Leptonychotes; species Leptonychotes weddellii. The sequence goes on along the minus strand of NW_027895899.1, from coordinate 26,928 downwards.
TCAGGTCATGATCCTAGCATCCTGGGATCAGCCCTGCCACCAGACTCCCTGCTCAGCGCATGCGTGTGCATGCGCTCACATTCTCTCTCTCTCCCTTTCTAATAAATAAAATTTTTAAAAATAAGTAAATAAATACTGAAGGCTGATAAAGGCACATCCTCTAGATCTGTGCTAATACAGTAGCCACTAATCACATGTGGCTACTTATATTCAAATTAATTAAGTTAAAAAGTTACTTCCTCAGTTGCAGTAGCCACATTTCAAGTGTTCGAGAGAGCCAGAGGCGGGTGGTGGCCGCGACCGCGATACTCCACAGTGCAGATATAAAACACTTCCATCATCACAGAAAGTCTACTGAACAGAGCTCTAGATAGTAAGTGCCTTTTTCTGAAGCAATCACAGCATGTTCACTCATTCATTCATTCAACATGTTTGCTGCTGAGCTCCTACTATGGGACTGGCACTGGGCTGGTTATCAGGTATGGCGGCAAGTGAAACTAATCATTTAAGTAGGAAATAAATAGAAACCTAAAAAACAGAGGAGGAGAGACCTTATTTTTAGATAAAGAAGAGCAGCCAGGGAAGTCCTGTCTGAAGAAATAATGTTTAACCCAAGATTAGAAAGATAAGCCATTCAGAAAGAGAGAAACAGTTTCCGAATAGAGGGAACTGAAGAACCAAAGTGTCCAGGGGGGATGGGCTTAGCATGTGCTAGAAACTGATTTCAGTGCATTTTGCAGCGGTCTCATTAAACGCGAAACATCAAGCAAAGCATTTAACTGACACCCAAATCTATTCCAATGGGGGAAGTTAGACAACGATCCATATATTATCCTAGGCAGTTCTCCTTCTCCCTCTAAATCACCTGCCTTTTTGTCATTTCATTTCTTGAAGCACCAACTTCTGAGTGGGCAGGAAAAGAAAGATCAATTAATTTTGTTACGTCTGAGCAGAGGAAGAATGGGCTTAAACGAGGTTTCTGAATTATGGTGAATTTTAACTAGCTGTGTTCTTCCAGGCCACTATTCACATGCGTAATCAAGATACTGTCTTACAAGTGCAGCCCTTCCACTTGAGGGTAGGAGGTCATTATTCCTGCCAAGGACACACAACCCACGTGGACCTGGAGCAGCAACACCCAGCTGCTGGTCTGAGAGCTACCTGGGGGACGACCCTCTTCCCAGGAGATGCAGCTGGTGCCGTGCAGTGGGCAGCACAGCACTGTCACTGTCCCACTAACAGCTCTCAGGTGGGGCACTGCAAACACCCCAGCTGTCAAAGGACAGGACTGAGGGGAACTCCGACCAGTGAAGCCCTCGGGACCTCTGGAGCTGAGATGCCTGGGACACCTCTGCCTGGCACCGCACTCACCCATTTACACACACTTTGTCATCCGACTGTCTTCACAGTCTTCTTCATCACCTTTTCAACCCAAGTGGCTCTCTACTAGCAGGTCTCAGGCTGCTTTTGTTATGGCCCAAATTCCCTTTCAAGGAGCTACATGAAGTGCCCATAGGACGCACCCAAGATCTCTGAGCTTAGCTGAGGCAGGAGGGCCGTGAACCGGCACAGAAGCCACTGTCCTCTGGTGCACGCCAGGCCTCCTACTGGTGGCTGGAAGGCACCATCTATCTTCCTCCGTACGTAACGGGAGCCAAACTGTCAGGGCAATTTCCTTCCCAGCCCATTTCTTTCAGAGAGAAAAATAGAACCTCTAATGCTGGAAAGAACTGAAGTGCTTGGCATTAAAAAAAAAAAAAAAAAAAGAAGGGCTGCATTCTCATACCAAATTAATTAAGAGTCAAATATGGAAATTATGCTTCTGACATCAGGTTTTGATTTTTTAGCCTTAATGAAGAAAAGCCCAATGCCAACTAAACTGAAAAACCCAGTGAGGTTGAATAGTTATAGAAGATCAGGCTAAGGAACATATTTTAAATCCACACATGTCAAAACATCCATTGCAGAATGACATTTCTGCCCACTTTTCAGTAATTAAAATTAAGCTTCTTTCAAATAAAGTACGCCACTATCATTTTTAGTAAAAGACCTTGTAAAAACACTTCATTTTACTATATTTTGAAGAAAGCATAAGCTTCAGATGTTACAGTGCCATGTGAATTTATACAAAAAAAAGGAACAAAAAAAACAAACAAAAAACTAAAACCTGCGCTCCTGCCACACCTAGTTCACCGAGTTCTTTGGGCAGTGATACCAACCCTCCCTGCACACCCTCTTTTTTTTATGGAAAACCGAAGCAGAATGTTCTTAATTGGAGCTACTATAACAAAATACCATAGACCTGGTGGCTTACGAACAAGCATTTATTCCCCACAGTTCCAGAGGCTAGGAAGTCCCAGGTCAAGGTGCTGCAGGTTTGGAGCCACATGAGAGCCCACTTCCTGGTTCAGACAGCAGTCTTTCCACCGTGTCTTCACACCATAGAAGGGGCAGAACTCTCTGGGGACCCTTTTATTGGGCACTAATCCCAATCATGAGGGCTCCACCCTCATGACGCAATCACCTCCCAAAGGCCCCACCTCCAAATACCATCACATTGGGATCTAGGATTTCAACATGTGAACTGCACAAAGAGGGGCACAAATACTGTTTATGGCACAAAATAATGAGAATACATTCCTAAACTCTACAAAATGTCCCTAGAGGTAGGGAGAGAACAGATGATTTTAGTTCCATTTTGGACTGAAGAGAGTTAAGTAGGAAAAGGTAACCTGATCACAGATCACACAGCTGGGGCAGAGCGCGGCAGAACATTTGACCCTCCAGCGCTATGTTCAGTACTTCACCCACTTCAGGATCATACTATAAGAGTTGGAAAATGTCAGCAGATGGCGGCTTTACTTTAAATTATAATTTATATTAATTACAGATAAAGAATAACTTTAAGGAAAAAATAACTTTTAAAAGATTAGGGTTCTAGGGGTACCTGGGTGGCTCAGTTGTTGGGCGTCTGCCTTCGGCTCGGGGCATGATCCCAGGGTCCTGGGATCGAGCCCCGCATCGGGCTCCCTGCTCAGCGGCAAGCCTGCTTCTCCCCTCTCCCACTCCCCCTGCTTGTGTTCCCTCTCTCTCTGTCAAATAAATAAAATCTAAAAAAAAAAAAAAAAAAGATTAGGGTTCTATTCCAAACAAGCAAGATACAAGATACCAACCCACAAGTACCTACTCTGTTCAAAACTCACCTCGTTTATTACATGGAGATATCCACAATGGGCTGGGCACAAGGATATTCCTTTAAATGAGGGTCTAGGGGTAAAAACTGACAATGTGATGCTGGGATTTTACTGAAAGAAATATTGAAATAATGCTAAGCAAGGAAAAAACACCAGTGTTCTTCCATATTATGAATAAATTGCAATACATAGAGATTCAGTAAAAAAGTCCATGCATATCTTTCATATCTTAAATATATTCACTTCTAAACATGGCATTTCTGATAACGAGCTACTACATAACAACAAAGTTTAGCTTCAATCTGGCTAGCACCTTTTATACTCTACAGAGATTATTTGGAAAATAATCTGACTTTAAGTACAAATGTATAAGGCATTTGGAAATCAGAATTCCTTAAATTTAACAAGTTTTATCACATTTTTTTTGCTTTCCAGTTTGTAACTTTCTGGTAAAGAAAAGATTTTTGTTGTAGCTTAAAAAAAAAAAAATTATCTATAACCACCCATTTGGAATTGGTAACTATTTCCTTCTCCTCAAAAATGTAACTGATGAGCACTGATGAATTATTAAATCATTAGACTGTATATGTGAAACTAATATAACACTGTATATCAATTACACTTCATAAATAAATAAATAATTTTTAAGAGACAAGGGAAATGTAACTGAAAAGTACAGTCATTCTAAAACCTCCTGGGTCAATTCAGCTTGTTTTAAAAACAAACCACTTTGCAATTCTAACTACAACTTTATTTAATGTTTTGGTTTAGGTCTTTCAAAAAAAGTCAGATATCTACATGTGACAGATACCAATTAATCTAAAGAAAATATTGTTAGCCAGCTCTTGTCTACCAATGCAAAAAGCTTTGCGTAACATTAAACTAAATCCACTACCTGCATATTTATCCTGCTTTGCAGCCACCATTTGATCAATGAATAACAAAAAGGTGAAGTTAATTACAGAGTAGCTTCTGTACCTACTAGGCTTAACCATCACAAGAGGATAAATGCTTTCTCATTACTCACGGTATTCTAAGGTTGATTCAGTATACTGAGCATGCATTTGAGAAGCACAGATTTTATTTGAAAATATAACATGTATTTGTTCCTGTGCTGCCTGTTTTAGAGACAGAAAGAGACAGAGAGATCCTTCAGGGTTCTCCCAAAGCCATGGGGAGTTTCTGGACAGACAGACATTTCTTGATCAGGAAGCAAGGAATACCTCCTGCTCCACCAGCCAGTCACTCCCACTACACTAGGCCTTCATGACCTCCTTGCTTTAAATCTAAAATCTCCTAGTTTTGTTTTTGGGTATTTTGTTTTATTTTGTTTTTTTGGTGTGTGTGGGGGGAGGGGGAGGTGTCTTCATTTTAGTATTTGCGCACACAGGGCTGTGCTTATCTGGGGGAAATAATCAGTTTTATCCAGGGAACAACTTGAAATCTGGAATACCTTAAAAGAAATAAAACTAATTTACAAATATTTACTGTGTTCTTAGAAGAGGTGCTAGGAAACAGAATAAGAAAAAGTCTTTGCCCTCCAACGTTTCAGAAGGCCAGCCTCACAAAATCCCAAAATCGGTGATGGGCAATGACTGTGTCTTCATCAGTCACTCGTATCGGTGGCAGCACTAAGGGCCAGTGGTTCTCAATCTTGACTGAGTTACCTAGAAAGCTGCTAAGAAAGATCTGTGTCAAGGCACCATCATGAGATTTTTATTTGATTGTTGTGGGAGGAGCCCTGACATTAATAGTTTCACAAGCCCCTGGGGACTGTAATGTGCAGCCAAGACCAAGGGCCACTGCTCCAGACTGAGAGTTCACAAACCCCACAGCTGCTAAGGCCAACAGTTCTCAAACAGGTTCTCAAATTGTCAAGGGTTGTTTAACTCAGCCTTGGATTGCATGAAATACCTAGCATCCAACCTACATATTTCCTTTTTTTTTTTTCTTGCTTTAGGTTCCAGAAGACGATTTGTGTCATCTTAACTTCAACTAGCATATAGCTCTGAGAAGACTATAAGCACTTTAAGATAATCATTTTTAAAATTACCTAGATTTCCCCATAAAATCACTTTTATTACAAATATCTCTTCATGGGTGCCTGGGTGGCTCAGTTGGTTAAGCGACTGCCTTCGGCTCAGGTCATGATCCTGGAGTCCCGGGATCGAGTCCCGCATCGGGCTCCCTGCTCGGCGGGGAGTCTGCTTCGTCCTCTGACCCTATCCCCTCTCATGTGTTCTCTCTCTCTCATTCTCTCTCTCTCTCAAGTAAATAAAATCTTTAAAAAAAAAAAAAAACAAATATCTCTTCATATGAAAATTTCATTTTTAATTAATTGCTGAGATCAGTCAAAATGGCATTTAATAAAACTATTTTGCCAAAAAGTAAGAAGCAATACTGACCACTTTCAGAAGACTCCTGAAATTATCTTCACATCTTTCACATCTTTTACAGAAAGTTTTGCTAAGACCAGTTCAACGACAGGATGATAAGATATAAATTCGGGCCTTTGTATATGCAAAACTAGATTTTGCTTTATTGATTTGCTGTTGGGGTTTTAAAGAATAAGGCACATATATCACAAGAAGACTGGTTAAATAGGGCAGCAAGAAGTCCTGATGTAATGCTAACTGTCGTGTATTTTAAGATTATGGACAGGATCAATTCTAAAATCTGCTTAAGGGAGGAAAACTCCAAGTACAAGATTTATTTTCCCTTAAAACTAGGTTCTCCCTCTTGTAAAGGGGGCTTACCAAAGGAAACTTTGAACACACCTAGCCCAGTCATGTGAGCACTGGGATGTGAGGATGTATTTACATCATCCCACTAAATTCAGGGCTTCCCCACCGCAGCGCTGGTAAAAAATGGCAATGCCACACCTCCATGGGGGCAATAAACATGGATGGGTACCACCTGCTCTTTCACACAGCTGTCTGACTTGTGCCTGATGAAGTGGTCCTCCATCCTGGTGGTACATTAGAAGCCCCTGACACTTTTTAAATATGTTACTACTGGGCCCCATGCCTAAGGTTTATGATGGATTTGATGTGAGTGGAAGAGAATACTGGTAGTTTGTAAAGGTTCTCAGATGTGTAATATGAGGCCAGAGAACCAGTGGGTTAATGAAACCAAGAGGTTATCCATCTGTCAGGTAATATGATCTGGGAACAACTAAAGGGGGACAAGTTCAGATAAAGACAGATCTGACCCCTGAGCTTGCTTAGATGACTCAAATCCTGGTCTCTCTCCTAGAAAGAAGGATGAGGGGGAGGCAGCTCATGTGAGAGGAGAGAGCTTGAGCTTACTCAGAGGTGGGCAAGAGTTCAAATTCCCAGTCCACCGTTAACTAGCTGTATAGCCCTGGCCCATTGAGGAGATTCCTTCAGCCTATTTTCCCAGATGTTAACTGGCACTCACTCCATCTCATCGGGAATCTACCAAGATTACTATGAATTACATGTAAAACAAGGAGTACAGCAGGTATTCGAAAATGAGAGCTATATCAACCGCTGAACAATCCAAGTGGGCCTTGGGCAATAAAGACAGACATCCTGTAGCTCATCTCTTCACACACAAGACACATTCAATACATTATTTCCCAAAGTTTCACAGCCATAGTACAACCTCCATATTTTCCTGAAGCCAGTAACAAAGATCTCTCATGGCCAACTTGTGGAGAAGGATCATAGCTTACTTGTTACACAAAATTGTCAGTGATGCCCAATTATAAAAAAGACAGAATTGATGGATCTGAATGTCAGAGCAAAGAACAGTTCAACTGCTTCAGTGCTACTCCCAGAGAAGAACAGAATACTAGCTGAGGGGCAAAGAAGAAACCCAAATCCTAGAACAAACAGACCCCTGTGGCTTTAGGTTCAAATTTTAGCTTCAATGCTGCAGTAAATCACACACTCTGTAAGCTTTAATTTATTTATCTATTAGATGGGAATAGTGCCCTCAGAGTCAGAGTTCTCATAAAAACTCAAAGTGCAAATGCAAATGTAGGTAAAGGGCTTAGCACAAAGTGGATGTTCAGTAAATCAGGTTTTATTTCCCTTGCCCTACCTATGTTTTGATCTCTGGTCATTAAGTTTCTGATAAATTATGCCTCTGAAATATTTCCTCTTCATGAATCAGACAACTCTCAAACCCTGAGAGCAAAAATTCACAGACAAGCCAATCAAAAAACACTAGAAAGGTATCTTTTGGATAGTGGTTCCCTCTGGGGGATGGGGAAACTAGACAGAGAAGAAGAGGGAAAGACACAGAGTATTTTTGCTGAATACTGACTTCATGTCCTATGCAACATTCCCAATGTCTAAACCTTAAAACCAGTGGAAATACATTGAGGAAAAACAATAAGAATGATCATAGCATAGGCTTATTTCTTACTCTTTCATGTATTATGAACTGTAATTGACCAGGTCGCAAAGGGGACTCAATGATTGATTACTAAGCAGCAAATCGTGCTAAATTAGGAGACTGATACAGGAAATCTGGATCAAACACTTTTACAGCTAACTGACAGGAAAGCTGAGATATATAATCAATTTACAAACAACTGTTAATTAATTGACAGGAAAAAAAACTCAACCAGATTTCCGCTTGATTTATAGACCTACTAAATCTAGCAACGTCTAGACAGTTTTGTACAATTATTATCATGACCAAAATAAGAATTATGAGAAAAGGAGGTATATAAGAAAATAACATACAAACATCAATTTATAAATAATTGTAGTTAACAGGAAAAAAAATCTCATCCAGTTTTCCACTTGATTTATACACCTGTTAAATCCAGCAACTAATAGGCCATTTTGTACAATTATCATGACTAAAATAAAAAGCATGAGAAATAAAGGTATATAAGAAAATAACACACAAACATCATCGACTTATTTTTTTCATTAGAGACAATAGGTCTACGAAGATCCATCTACGTGCTCCCATCTGAAACATTACAGCCAATATCACTGATACACTGACTATTGGCTATTTAAAGGCTTACTGAATATCTGGCACTGTAACTAAGAAATGGTCATACCCCTCGAGGAGCTCATAGACTACAAGAAAGCTAGAGTAAGAGATATATAAGTTCCCAGCCAGAACTTAAGACTAAATGGTCATTGGAGGGCAGTGGAAGACGTGACTAACTCTACACGGAGGAAAAGCAGAAAAGATTTCACAAAGAGTGAATTTTCAGGGGTTGACAGCTAACATCAGCAGAGACTGGGCACATCTCTTCTCAATTCTGCATTTGGTGGCTTTTTGACAGTGGCCTGAAATGGGGTATAAATATACCGACCACAGCCAAACACAATTACAGGCACTCCTCCCATAAACATTGTTTATTAAACATCGACCAGCACACCAGTGATCTTGATGGCAAATTTCTACACAGTGGAGAGACCGCAAGTGCATAGGACCAGAGGCATAAGAGTATGAAGATCCTGAAAGAGCTGGTAGCTCAGGATGAGGAGTTGTGGGGACCAAAGGAGGAAGTAGTAATGAATAAGAGAAAGGGAGTTCCAGGCCACATTCTGAGGAGCTAAGAGTCCTGATCTTTATCCTATAGGAAAATTAGGCCAGTATTATTAGTGGAGCAGTAGAATGACATATGTATGTGTTATAAACATGACCCTGGAACGCAGCAGGAAATGGAGCTGAAGGAGAAGGAACAGTAAGACACACACCACCTTTAATGTCAAGAACCTACCTTGAGTCACTGCCATGGTGAGGTAGGGTTAAGATGAAGGGAAACAAACAAACCAGCAGTCACCACATTACAAAATACAGAGACTTTAACACAAAGCACACTGTCCAGAACATCCAAAACTGAAGTGCCCTCAGACAAGGAAATAGCCAACCCTGAACTGAAGCCGCAGAGCGGCTGTTCTTTGGCAGAGAGACACTGCCTTGAACCAGGGCTGAGTAATTATCAGAAAAGAAACAAACCAGAAACTATCCATAGAAACTACTGAATGAAAACAAAATTAAAAATATAAAGCAAAAAAAAATGTTCACCAAAGAGAAATTGCTCTAAGAAACAAAGAGTTCAGACCAAATTGTTTCCCAAATTCAAAGGAATTACAAATAAACTTAAAAAAATAAAAAGATAAAAAGTGGTCTTGGGGAGGGTCAAAGAAGATACACAAAAGATAAAAAAAAAAGGTTATAAAACAACAGAAGATAAAAAGTGAGTTGGTACAGCTCAAGAAATAGGAGAGAAAAATGAAATGCCTACAAAGTGAGTGTCATATTAGAGGTAACAAGATGTTAAATAAACACAAATAAAAACTCCCAGGTCTGAGAAGCCTTACAAAAGGAAACATAAATGAATAAAAATACAAAAATGACCAGAAAGAAAATGGTAGATACATAAGACAAAAGATCTACTTCACATTACTGGTGCTCCTGACCAACAAGACAACAACAACAAAACAAACAGAAAAATATCTAAAGATGTCACAGAAAAAGCTCTCTCCTAGAATTAAGACATATTTGAATCTGCAAATCAAGAGCCGACCATGCTCCAGGAAAAATTACAATGCAATGAGCAACAATAATAGCCTGGTGAAATTACCAGATCGGGAGAAAAGGATACGTAGAGCAGGAGGAAAAAGCCATACACACAGCACCGCCTTTTCCCATCATGGGGCTCTTTGCAGAAAGAGTGGGTGAGGGAAGAAGTAACTTTTCATCCAGAAGCAGGGGATGATGAGTCCACTAAACACAATCTTTTTTTTTTTAATTTTTTATTGTTATGTTAATCACTACACATTACATCATTAGTTTTTGATGTAGTGTTCCATGATTCATTGTTTGTGCATAACACCCAGTGCTCCATGCAGAACGTGCCCTCTTTAATACCCATCACCAGGCTAACCCATCTTCCCACCCACCCTCCCCTCTAGAGCCCTCAGTTTGTTTTTCAGAGTCCATCATCTCTCATGGCCACTGAACACAATCTTAAAGAAGTATGGGTGCGGGAGAAGGAATGTGTTTGACCTACATCCCATCGGTCATGCTAGTTCAACATACTGGTTACAGATGCAGGATCACTGAATCACAGGCAAAAATACCCAGTGGGAAGCCAGGTGTACAGATGCTCACCTTTCTTCCCTATACTGTTAGTCAATTCCCACTAATGAAAGCATACTAACAAAGCAGAGTAGGGAAATCGTTAGGACTAAGAACCATACTAGTCTGAGCAGAACAATCAGATGATATTAAGCAGTGAACAAGAAGTCTGGGCTGGATAAGGTGGGAAGAAGTAAGGATATGAGACAGATGTGGCACAATAAAAAAGTGGAAAGTCCAGTAGATTCCAAGTCCTGGTGGGAATAAAGAATTGTGCAGCCCTGGTAGCGAAGGGAATAAGCTAGAAGGTAGGAACAGCAGAGTTAGAGAAACACTTAAAACTGAGAGTCTGGGGGTAGTTCAGTCAATAAAATGTGTTTAACTGTGAATCCCAGCCAGGCCACTTACTATTTATGTTTCCTCGTTCTATAGGATTGTGATGAGTACTAGATAAGGTAACCCATAAAACAGCCCGCCCAGCGGTGCCTGGGTGGCTCTGCCTTCGGCTCAGGTCATGATCCCAGGGTCCTGGGATCGAACCCCATGTCAGGCTCCCAGCTCCACAGGGAGTCTGCTTCTCCTTCTCCCACTCCCCCTGCTTGTGTTCCCTCTCTCACTGTCCTCTCTCTCTGTCAAATAAATAAAAGATCTTTTTTAAAAAAAAGCTAGCCCAATAAGTACTCCAAGAGTACCTTCAGTGCCCATTGGAGCTGATGAGCCAAGAACCAGGAACCAGCAGGGTGGAGGGAGAAGCCTGAGCCCTCAGAACTGAGCCATCCACATCTTAAAATTCACATACTTAGCTTCAAACACAAGCATCCTGCAGCAGGAAAGAAACCCAATATTGAGGGAAAAGAAGTAAGAAAACCAAGGGACAGGAGTAAATCATGAAACTATAGCCCTAGTAGAAAACTCCATTGAATCACTGACCAGTCTACTGGCAAATATTTATGCAAAGTACAATCTAATAATTTATTTTCACATCTATCTGCTAATAATATATTGTCCAGCACATAGACAAAATTAGAGGGCAATTAGAGGTAAAATAGGTGGAACTGACCGATTGCTTCTATTTACAGGGAGGAGCAGAAGCCCAGACTGGCCTTAGGACAATGAAATGTCTGCTGAGTGATGAGAGGACATGCTCCTGCCACATGCAGGCTTGGGAATGTGCTCTGCAGCCATGCAAGAGACAGAAACATAATGGTTAACACTGCAGACACATTCTGGCATTACTACAACCTGACCAGGGGTTCCCAACCTATTTCAGTCTAAGAATAAATTTTAACTTTGAAAAATCATCTAATTTCCACAATATCAGACATATACTTTTTTTTTAAGATTGATGCTTAATGAATGAATGGCTACCCAATGATAAAGGATGGTTAGTTCCTAAGGAAAATCTATACTTCAGAGTGCCTAATCACGCCAGGCTCTCCACCCAAAAATCAATAACAACAGCTAATCTTCTACAGCATTTTCTATGAATCCAGCACTATTTTAAATGCTTTGTATGTATTAATTTCTTTAATGATAACAACAGCCTGGGATATAGTACTTCGATTTTTTTATTGAGGTATAATTGACATATAACATTATATTAGTTTTAGGTACAACATAATGATTCAATATTGCAAAACGATCATGATACTAAGTCTAGTTAGTTAACATCCATCTTCATACACAATTACAAAAGAACTTTTTCTTGTGATGAGACCTTTCAGGATCTACTCTCTCAGCAACATACACTTTTAACGTCCACCATATAAATTAAAATTACTTTAAAGCATTAATAAATCACAGCTTTTTATCACTGCATATTTTTCCAATCATTATACTATGTGCATGTGTTTGAAAAATGAGAGGACAAGCACATTAGAAACATAGGGATTCATAAGCCTTTTCTTTCTGTGGCTCCCACAGTTTGTCTAGCACGTGGGCTGGAAACCACTGCTCTGAGTTACCTGACAGGACCATGAATCTTTTAAAATTCATATTCCTCATCTTAAAATTGCAGAACCTGCAGTACAGCATTTCTAGGAAGAAAAAAAAACTGATATTGCAGTTGAAAAAACAGGTTCAGAGAGATTCTAGCAAAATACAAAACCAAAGCACAAATTCTCTCAAATTACTGATCAAGTAGCAATACTCACTGAATACATTTTGTATGCAAAGTACTCTAATCATATTTATTTAAGCATTTACACACTAATCGTACTTTTCAAGCACAGAACCAAACAGAACCAAACAGAAAGCCAAATAACCCAACCCTGGGGCAACTAGAGCTTGAAAACAAGAGCTCACACAGAGGTAAATAAAACACTGTAGAGGATGCTAATAACAGAAAATAAGAATCTATGTAAATTATTTGCTAGTTTCTCAAGGCTGCTCTTATAGCACCGAATCAATATGGCATGATACAATCCGGAAAATACAAACATTTTGGAAACAAACAGTTCAAATATCAAATCTGTCATGTGAAGTGGGGCCACTTATTTTAAGTTCTCTAAGCCTCAGAGGTTTGGGTAAAATTGGGGTAACAATGTCTAGTTCATTCAATTAGTAGGAGAACCAAGTAAGAAAATTATGTCAGATGTCTTTTGCGGGCCCTAAAAATGGAGTGGAAAATGGCTGGAGAGGAAGAGAACTGTTAAGTATGGTCTGTGACCCTCAGGAAAATCTGTGCCATGAGGCCCCAGACCACATCACACTGGCATTTGATCTTTCTTCCTTCTCAGTCCCAGACAGACGGAGTTAACAGACTAGGACTGTCTTAACCCAGGTACAACTGGGCTATGGCCCCTTCCAAAGGACAGGCTGCAGAGCTGCAACAGGGAAAACAACCCCAAAAGGGTATACAAATCTCCTGTTCTGAAATGCCTGATTGCTTTTTTTTTTTTTTAAGATTTTATTTATCTATTTGACAGAGAGAGACACAGTGAGAGAGGGAACACAAACAGGGAGAGTGGGAAAGGGAGAAGCAGGCTTCCCGTGGAGCAGGGAGCCCAATGCTGGGCTCAATCCCAGAACTCTGGGATCATGACCTGAGCGAAAGGCAGATGCTTAACAACTGAGCCACCCAGGCGCCCTGCCTGATTGCTTTTTTATGTTCCTATTAATATTTAGGAGCTTTCTTCTAGAAGTCCAAACAACATAAAATAAGACTATGATTAAATATAACCATGAACCCACAGTTTGTCCTATTAAGTGAAACAGTAAAAGAAGTCAAACACTTCCCTTATTTCCACACCTTAGTATAGCCCACTAGTCACGCATAGACTCAACCCTAAAGTAGAAAAAACTCTCATTGCACCAAACCCCTACCCCCAATCTCCTATTGCTGATGAAAGCACAGCAAATTGGGGATCCAGGACAATCCAGACAATGGAAGAATCCCACCTCTGAGCAGAGGGCAGGGAGGATGCAGGGATCCTGCAGGGAATAAAAGGGAAATGAAGGCTTTGATGAGTTTCAGAATCTTGGTTCTTGCAATTCCTATCTCTTTGCAAACAAACAATCTTACGGCCTTGTCAGGAGAAGGAAGGCCTCCCTTATTTTGGAAGGTATTAAGACACCAGGGTGTGCAGGTTAACATCGTCATCATAGTCATCATAGACTACTGTACCAAATAGGGTTTCCCCAAGGCAGTTCAGCTTTATGCTTCTTGTCCCAGCATCACTATTAACAGCACCCACTTTCATCGATCTCAACAGTGTCCTGATTTAGGAAATGGATTTATATGATCACCCAAATGTTAAATTAAGTGACTGACCTAAAATGATATGGAAGAGCTTTGTGATAGCTGTGAAATGTAACCAAATCAACAAAATCCTAGTCAAGTTTTCTCCCTTACTATCACTCACATACATAGTGTTTCCAATAATTTTAAAAGTTCACAGTCACTCTCCCTAGAAACAATAAAACTATTACCAACAGTCTAGAATTATAGCCTGCTGAAACGCAAAAATTTTATTTAAAAGCATCTCCACTGTAAGTCAATACCTTGTGTCAATAATTCACATGGCCTCTCCTGAATTTACACTTTTAGAAAGAAGATACAGAGATTCTAAATGACTAGTAACCAAGCACAATAACCTGCTAAAATGAGAATCATTTCCATGCTTCCAGGGTGTTCTAAAACATAAAATAAAAACATTCGCTACCAGAGGCTCTTCAAGTCAAATTAGAAAAATAGTGCCAATAAAGTCTGTTTTAAGATAATGCAAAATTCAGGGAGAATAAATCCTAAGACAAGAAAAAGTGTCCAAAATAGGTATTACTCTTCTAAAGAAACTGACAAGAAACTTGCTCAGTTAGTACACTAAGTGACTACACTACTCACCTTATAAAATCTAAAAGGAAACTCTGACCAACGAGGAACAACATCCTCTAAACAAATGTAAACAGAACCTGTGCTGTAGCTGAACATCTCACATTACCAAAAATTGTTGGTGGTTATGGGGCAGGAAGCTGGAAGATGCGGAAATTTAAGGATTTCAGTCTTCTTTTCTTCCACCCAGTCATGTGACAAATGTTTACTGAGCACTTACTATGCACATTGCCTACAGAGACAAAACAAAACAGACATAGTCCCTGACTTCATGGAATTGACTTCTAATGGGAGGAATCAACATTAAACCAGTGTCTGAGAATTACAGAGCAACATAATTTTATATTATAAAAAGTTAAGGTAAAGAATAAGATGCTTCAAGAAAGAATAATAAAAATCAAGATGGTATAAATTTAAACTGTGGCCAGGGAACCGCTTGCTGAAGATGGAACATGTAATCTATGCAGTCACTGGTCAAAAGAAGAGTATGGGAGGAGATAGATTATTCCAGAGAGGGACCCTGATGTACAAAATTCCTGAGGTGAAAAAAGAAAAAGAAAAAGAAAAAAAAAAGCTTAGCCTGTATATGCACATAACATTTATATAAAAAAAACTACATGAAAAATTCCCAAAGCTTCACAAATAGCAGAGAAATTACCTTAAATTAACAAATGCAATAAATTCCAAATAAAAAGTTTTGTCAAGGCTGAAACAATGAAACTCTATTTTTGGCACTACTATATCAAGATGCGTTGAGCTGTAAGAAAGCCCAAATAGTTAATAAGAAACACACTTAGTGTCTACTCATCATGAAGTCTGTAGGTACCCAGTTACAGGGTTCATTCAACAGAAAAGTCAAGGCGGTAAGTTGGAATCTCTTGTATTCTCTTGTCCTTTCTCACAGGCTTTTTCTTCATGGTTGGAAGATGGCTGCTAAGCTTCAAGAATTAGTCCTCACATTAGCAACCCGAGCAGGAAAGAGATAGCATAATCAAACTCTCCTTTGTGAATACCTATCTTTTAAAGGGAAGCAAAATCTTTTCCAGATAACTTCCAGCCAACATCCTCGTCTCATTAACCAGATCTGTGTCTTGTGGCTACCTCTGGCTATAAGAAAGGCTGGAAAACCAAGAATCTGGCCAAAAGGGAATGGAATCACCATGACTACATTAGACCATTATGATTCATTTCCAGGATCTAGGCACACGGCCACTCAAACAAAATTATTGTTCTGTTGGCCAAGAAGAAGCATGGCTGTTGCATAGATAACTAACACTATCTGAAGTCACCCAATAATTTTTACAGGTAAGTTATTTAGAGCTTATGCAACTGATTCATTCATTCAACTGTTTTATTAATCATCAAGCATATGCAAAGCTAGACACAAAGTGTTGAGGAAACAACTGTAATAAAAAACAGACATGGTCCCTGTCCTCACGGAATATACAACCTGATAACAGAGAAAAATATTAATCAAATAAACACACAAAAAGAGATATAGAACTCTGGCAAGACTGCTGTAATGAACTTTGTTGCCTTTTACCAAAAATCAGTCCCTGTTCTCTTGGTAACTACTTCAATTTCACTGTAGGTACCCCCACATGCCTACCTACCCATCCCCAGCTTTCACAGCCTGTATACCTTGGGGGCAGCTGCCCCCGTTCTTGCCTCTAGGATTTAGGCGGGTGGCTCAAACCTAAACTAACTGTAATCCTATGCCCTAACCACAGTTATTGGTTAGAGATGGATGAGCACACAACTCAATTAGGGCCAAAGAGGTGAACAGAGAGAACTGTAGGGCACTCCTGATCCAGAAGCTCTCTCTTCTGACATTCTGGAAACAAGTGCCCCAGAATTGCTGGTGTCCTTCCACAACCAAGAAATAATGCCAGCCTGAGGATAAAGTTGACATTGTATAAGACAGAGTGGAAAAAAGGACAAAAGCAGGTCTTTGACAACATCACTCAAATAAACCAATCCTAAAGCCCATCTGACTTCCGAACTTTCAAGATCCATGAAACAATAAAGCCATTATCTTGGTTCAAATCTATTTGACTTGGGTTTTCTGTTACTTGCAACTGCAGTCGCTCTCAGTTAAAAAATACACTCACAACATTAAGAGGGCTTAAAAGAGGAAAATGTGCTTAAAGTTTGAGAAGGTGTCTTTGAGTATCTCTTAAACTCATACCAGGCAAATTAGGAAAGCTGGAAAGAAT
Organism: Leptonychotes weddellii; assembly: GCF_054177405.1. Classification (NCBI taxonomy): domain Eukaryota; kingdom Metazoa; phylum Chordata; class Mammalia; order Carnivora; family Phocidae; genus Leptonychotes; species Leptonychotes weddellii. The sequence continues at coordinate 10,105 of NW_027895899.1, read as the reverse complement.
ATTCCAGGCAGTTGGATCAGCATTTGCAATGGCCCCTCAGGGTCATATTGACTGTGTTAGTGAGTTTACATAAACTTTTTTAGACTTTATTCTAAAAATGATGTGGGGGTGGTATGGGAGAATGGGGGAAGGGTGCCTAGCTGGCTCAGTTGGAAGATCATGCAACTCTCCATCTCGGAGTTGTGAGTTCGAGCCCCAGGTTGGGTGCAGAGATTACTAAAATAAATAAACTTTAAAAAAATTTTTTTAATAATAAAACAAAAATGAGGCAGAGGGGTTTTCTGGGGAGAAGGAAGATTAGCATAAACTACTGTCACATTAATCTATACTAAACATTTTATTTTCAAATAGTTGTCAAGACCACAGAAAAGGATTTTCAGAAAACAGTATAACTTAGCACCCATGGACTCTCCTTTAACAGAAGGGCATTCCAACTCAGATTGAACATTCTGGTGAAACTGACCTTATTGTTAGGAAATGTATTAATCCAGGACAGTTTACCCAGAGGCTTTAAAAAGTAGGGAGTATAGGCGATTCTTGGAAGACCAGGGCTCTACAAATGAAAGCGGTCCCGTAACTACCATCACAACCAGATCTCAGAAGGCTGGAGGGGCTCTCACTGCACCTAGAAGCCAAGGTGTGAATGGGATTTCTAACAGAGCTTCAGGTCATCAAAGCTTGGGCACATGCACTTATTTCAAAGTACTCAAAGACTTGAAATAGGTAACAATGTCCATACATGGAAATGTCAAGGAGGGAGAGTATGCCTCATAAGCTTTGTTCTATTTCATGATTTCTCCATTTTCACTCTTCCCTGCAGTCCAGAATTCCAGAAATCGTTATAAAGATATTTCTCCCAATAAACCAATCCTTATTAAATGAAGCTAACTCTGTATCACTGTCTGCCAATATTACTGCAATCCATTTCACATAAGCCAGGCTTTTATACTCTTAACTATTATTAGTTAACTCAAGCTCACAATTACAAAATATACAGGACACAGGTTTGCCAAGCTGAATTGCTTTAGTTGTGCTCAGCAAATAAATTTTTAAATTAGAAAGCTATGAAATATTAAATCATATAAAAGTATTCACTATAATGGCAAAGAAATCATGAGTTCTGTTTAGCTTCTACTGTTAATAACATTCTCCAGCATAATACTGCAATCGACTGTATGTATATGTCCCCCCAAAACTCATATTAAAATCCTAAGTTAAAAACCAAGGTGATAGTATAAGGAGGTAGGGCCTTTGGGTGATTAGATCATGAGGATTCCTAAGGAATGGAATCAGTGCCCTTATAATAGAAGCCCCAGAGAGATCCCTTGTGCCTTCCATGTGAGAACACAGCAAAAAGGCAGCCATCTGTGAACCAGTAAGTTTTCACCACTGAATTTACCAGCACCTTGGTCTTGAACTTCCCTGCCTCCAGACCTGTTAGAAATAAATTTCTATTGCTTATAAACTACGCAGTTTATAGTATTTTGTTATAGTAGACCAAACACACTAAGACAAGTATCAAAGTTTGTGAGATAATAGAAAATATATATATTGGTCTCTGCCCCCAGTTCCTGTCCCCTAAAACCCTTGTAATTTTCCAAATGGTAGGAATACTAAAAGCATCTCTTGTTCTAAAATGTGGTCTTTGACCCCAGCCCTGACACAGGGATCCTAAAACCTTTGAAAATTCCTAAGTGATAAGGGCACTAGGAGCATCATTTGTTCTAAAGAAGTGACTCTGGCTCCTGTAAGGGTCCTGAAGGGAGCTGGTCACCAGAAAGACTAAGCCATGATTAGGCACTTGGGATTTTTGGCCCTATCCCCCCATCCCCACTTCTCTAGAGAACAGAGGGGCTGGAAATGTTGCTACTAATTGATCATGCCTACATGAGGAAGCTTCCAACAAATCTCAATAGTATGGGGTTTGCAAAGCTTCCAGGTGGGGGTGAACACATCCACACAGGAAGGGTGATGCACCCGAACTCCATAGGGATAGAAGGTCCTGCACTCAGGGCCCTCCCAGACTTCACCCTAGGTATTTCTTCACCTGGCTGTTCATCTGTATTCTTTATCATAGCCTTTAATAAACTGGTATGTGTGTTTCCTTGAGCTTTGTGAGCCTCTCCAGTAAATTACTCAAACCTAAGGAGGGGTCATAGAAACCTCCAATTTGCAGCCTAATCGGACAGGTGTGGGTAAACTGGGGACCTACTAGTTGCAATTGGCATGTGAAGTAGGAGAGGAGGGGGGTCAGTCTTGCAGGAATATGGAATCTGAGGCTACCTTCAGGTAGTGTCAGAATTGAGCTGAACTGTAGGACACTCAGCTGGTGTTGCAGAGAATTGCTCTGGTGTCAGTAAAAACCCCCAAACATCTGGTGACCATAGGTGAAATGTTCTGTTTGCGTAGTTAAGGAGATACACAGGAAAGAAACACACAGCAGGAAAGAACTGTGGGATTTTCCTTTACAAAGATATATCGTCCTGGGGCACATGGGTGGCTCAGTCTGTTAAGGTCTGCCTTCGGCTCAGGTCATGATCCTTCGGTCGTGGGATCAAGCCCCACGTTGGGCTCCCTGCTCAGTGGAGCCTGCTTCTCCCTCTCCCTCTGCTGCTCCCCCTGCTTGTGTTCTCTCTCTCTCTCTCTCAAATAAATAAAATCTTAAAAAAAAAAAAAAATATATTGTTCTTCCAAGATAACAGTCAACATCACAGGACTCAGTACTGTATATCAGGAGACACTGACCTGGTGTTTCATCAGGGATCAGCAAAACATAGGCTGTTTTCTTCTTCTCAACAGAGTCAACAGTGCAGATCCTAAGTGTTTTCTGTAAACGACCAACTAATCTGGACAAACAAGAGATGGCAGTTACTACTCCCCACTCAAAGAAGTCCATCAGAGCTTCAAATTTGTCTTTATAAGAATTACTGACATGAAATGTTTGTAAACTGCCTGGAAACGCTCCTGGAAGAGAAAATACACTTTGAATAAATAATAGCTGTCATTACCATCACATATAGCTGGTTGATTAACAAATCATTCAAAAACATACAAACAAGAAAACATCATTCCTTCAAGTTATCCCTCATAACTAGCAGGAAAAAGAATGAAGGTGATCTGTAGCAGAATACTGCCATAAATGACACTGGAAAATAATTCCCACGTTGGTGGTAGCTTGTATTAGGAAAAGATGGTTTCTTTCCTCTAGAAGGCAAAGAATTTGTTAAAAAAAAAAAATTCTCTAGAAGTGACATTTGATACACTTCACACAAAATCGATTGTCAGTTTTACTGCTGCTGCCCACAAGCAGGGAAACCCTTAGCCTCCAATCAATGAAGTTAGACTGTCTAGCTGCTTTCTAACTTTCAGAGAACAGATTTTCTTAGGTATATTTGAAAAGAGCTTCTTCTACAGAAAGGTGAGTCTCAGAAATCCCTCATGAGGTAATGTCTGTGGCACACTTGAACAGACAACCTAAAAAAGGTATTCGATTTAAGTCTTTTCTAAGACATGGTAAAAGAAAAAAAATGTAACTTTATCTTAAAAGACTAAAAAGCTAGTATAAAAATCAACATTTGAGATTTTCTGAATATTTGTTAGGAGCTAACCAGTTAGCTTTTACAAATAAGTGAATATCCAACTAAATTAAAATTCAAATATGTCTGAAATTTACCCATATTATCCAAGAAAAATTAATACATTTCCAACTCCTAAAGCTTCCACTGTAGACCGTCTGTGAGACAGTGTAGCATCATGGCTAGACAGATCACATCTTGGACCAATGCCCACCCTCCCCGCTTCCTAGCTGCTTAACTGCAGCTCAATAATCTAACCTCTCAGCTTCCCTGTCCTGAAATGCAGTTAACAGCTTTCCTTCCCAGTGGGTCTCCAGTGGGTCTCCAAAGGATTAACTGAGATCCTACAAGGACTCAGCTGGTATCCACCCTGATGGCCTTTCCAGCTGCATCTCCTGCACTCACCTTCAAGCATTCTCCTACTCCCTCCCTCAAAAGGCCCTCCCTCAGCGTTCCATAGGCGGTGATCACCTTTCCCTAAACCTCACTCACTCTCTCCTTTACCCTTTCTAAGGGTAAACCTTCATCCTGCAGTAACCATCTTACTACCGCACCCACACATCCAAATACTGTAATTCCTTTCAAGGCCCAGCTCAAACCTAAATTCTCTCAAGTCCAACATGAACACTACCTCCTCCAAAAAGCCCCCTAATTCCCACAGGTCAATGTTTCTCTACCAGGCTGCGACCAATCTCCTGGGTAATTTAAAAAAAAAAAAAAAATTTTTTTTCCTAAAGCCTGGGCATCAGCCATGTTCACTTTGTCCATCTGAGGTGTGGCCCAGGCACCACCCATGGAAGTGACTGCACATGCTGAGACCCCACAGCGCTTCCCCAGTACTTCCCCTGCAGCACTTTGTACTATCTTAATTACATACAGATTGTATTTAAACTGTAAACTTTTGGAAAAAGGGATCAGTATTTGATTTATAGCCCTCAAATATCCACAAGAACAGTGGCTTGAACTACCAGGCTGATCAACTATCCCTTGTTAAATGCAGAGGTAAACAGAATTTCAGTACTCCTAGAATACAGGATCAAAAATATGGTTTAAAACAAAAGCCAACCAACACCTGAAAAACCAACCTATATTTCAATAGTTCAGATGTTAAGTTCTACTTGGGTGAACTAGCCAACGTCAAAAAAATAATTTATCCACAAAACAGACGAAACATCATCGTAATAAATCAGGTACGGGCTAATCATGTCTGGTTTCACAGACGGTCCCTCCCATCCCCTCTCCCAGAGTTTCCTGAATGGGTCATGGTCCCTCATGCCTCCTGCTTTGAATATACACTACAAGCTCTTACCACATTCTTTATCTGGCTGTTACTAGCTCATTGTGTAAACACCTTCTATGATGGAAAGTCTTTCCTTAGGTCAAAGTCCTAGTCGAATGGCCCTCTTCTGTACTCCCCGGACACTTGGTAATATTACCCCATCATAGCACCTGTCAAAACAAATTAATACTTTGCTTATCTAGTTCCCTGTCCATTTCTGGGGAGAAAGATTCTCTTCATGGTAACTCCATCATCTTGGATAATATATGGCACTTAGGAAGTGTTCAATAAATGCTGAATAAATGAATGAATGAGTCTGTTCATACTCAGTTCAAATTCAGTCTGTTCATCTATAAAAAGGAATTGATATCCAAGGTCTCTTCCAGCTTCATATTCTATTAGAATGAAGGATCAATAAAAACAAATGACAATTACATAAAGATTTAGATCCATGTTTGGAGTGGAATAATTTCTAAATCATAATGTCACAAGTTGCTCATTTATACAAGATTTTCTTTACACATCATTTTAATATTTAAGCCTAAGACAGTATACTTCTGTCCTATTACTTATTATGTTTGGAGAAATTTCTCTTCAAAAAGCATTAAGTGCTCATTAGCAATCCAGCAATCCTAATTTTAATACAAGGTTTTACATAGGTAAAGAACTATTAGTATTTCTTAACTATGGAAAGGTGAATACTAAGGCAATTTTTACATTTTGAGGCCAAGATGGTAGTAGGTGGGTACCGCTAGCTTATAGTCAGCTCAGAATAGATGCATATTAAAGGACATATAAGTAAGTAAGTAATCCTCAGGTACTGGCCCAATTCCAGTTTCAACCTCAGATAGAGCTATTATTGAAAACAGTCATCTCTGCAATAAAGATGTACAAAAATAGAGATTTAGCTTTGGGATGTAGGTTTTTTTTTTATTAGTTGTTCAAGGCAATGATATCCAAGATTATGGTATATTATTTTAAATACAGTAAAAGTATTTTTGTGAGGACTTATCTTAGAATCTACTGGGACGCTATCACTTTCCTAATCTCAACTATTCTTTGTACTAACAGATGACTAGGCTACCCAAACAAACTAAACTTTATATATTTATTTGAAAAGCTTTATTTGATTATAACAAAGTTAAGGTCATTTAGATACATTAATTATATACATTAATGATTAAATTGCCCGATAATTAGACATAAACAATTGTATACAATAATAATTACTCCAACTTCATTTTGTAGATGATAGCAAAATATAATAATGCAAGTCCTACTATTTTTATTTTTTTTAAGTTTATTTATTTAAGTAATCTCTACAGCCAACCTGAGATCTAGAATTCACCAACCTGAGATCAAGAGCTGCATGCTCTATGACTGAGCCAGCCAGGCACCCCACTTTTTAAACAAGCCAATGTAACTTTCATGTTTTTTTCTTTTACCTTGATAGCTTTCTTTATTTTTAACTTGCATGAATACTGTAGTTTTCCCAGGTGCCGCATTTTATATCATTAGCACTCATAAAATATTCAGAGAAAATGGCTCTAAATCTTACTCTGTAATAATGTGCAATTCCCTTGGTCTTGAACCTTTAATGCCCAGGAAAACTCAAAATATTAAAATCTCTTTCAATAATCCTGAGGTAAGACTTGCCCAATGACCTGATCAACCTGCAAGAGTGACAGAAGTTCAGATACCCTGTAGAAAACTATTTTGATGCTCATAGAAGTGGGAGACCTTTAAAAAAAAAAAAAAAAAAGATTTAAAAATCTTTTTAAAAGATTTTTTTTTTTTTTTTAAAGATTTTTTATTTATTTATCTGAGAGAGAGAATGGGAGACAGAGAGCATGAGAGGGGGAGGATCAGAGGGAGAAGCAGACTCCCCGCCGAGCAGGGAGCCCGATGCGGGACTCCATCCCGGGACTCCGGGATCATGACCCGAGCCGAAGGCAGTCGCTCAACCCACTGAGCCACCCAGGCGCCCCTCTTTTTAAAAGATTTTAATGAAAGTATGTTCTCTTGGGGCGCCTCGGTGGCTCAGTGGGTTAAGCGTCTGCCTTCAGCTCAGGTATGATCTCCGGATCCTGGGTTCCAGCCGGGAGTGGGGCTCTCGGCTCAGCAATGAGTCGGGCTCTCCGCTCAGCAGCGAGTCTGCTTCTTTCTCCCTCTGTGATCTCGCTCGCTCTCGCTTTCTCCAAATAAATAAATAAAATCTTACTTAAAAAGAAAATGTTCTCTCCCATGCGTTTTTTTAAAATGCTATTGCATTATAACGAGTAATATTAACAATATATCTGGGTGCAAGGACACCACGTTGCAAGTACACTAAAGTGCAGCAAGATCAGAAAAGTGTTTCCTGCCTCTAAAGTTCCAAAAAATACGAGATTTTGATATAAAGCAAGTGCCATTTTAAAACCAGGTAAACTTAAAGATATGAAATACAACCACAACTCAGTGGTTGAAGAAAAATGGATGTTGAGGCAAACTTGTTTTTTACGTCTAAAGTTACTCCTAGCTCTGTTTTGAGCAAGAAAACTGTGGCTCTTCTTAAAGTTGACTGTAGACAGAAAAAGTCCCAAAACAAGACAGATGCTTTGCAAACACAGTAAGGAGAACTATCTCAGGCTTCTCTACGCCCAGTCCTACGCTCAGGGACCACAACGACCAACTTTATTCACCACTGTAACAACGTGATTCTGAAAAGCTGATGTCTTCAGAGAAAGACCAAAAGAGAAAACTTAGCCATGAAGATCTTCAAGAGAAAACTTGCTTAACTTCTTGCTTTGCGTCTGAAATAGCCCAATAGAGTCCTTAAATCCCTGAGGTTTTCCCAATTAATTACCCACGCCACCCCACCTTTTGTATACATTAGATGACAAGACTCTTTGGGTCTGAATACTCAAAAGTAAAACCTCGAGAGCTCAAAGAACACCCGAAAGAGGGGAAATCCCGTGGCCAAGTAACTCCCCACCACCAGCACTGACCGCCCACGTCGCACCCCACGCTGCAGCGAGGCCGGCACTTACCCACCGCTCACCCAGGAGACCCAAACCCGGGTGTTTCAAATCTGAAGCGCGGCACGCTGCCTACTCTCCTGGGGAAGGCTCTCACCTGCCGCACCCCCTACCTTAAAGATATCCCCACAGCACGCCGGGCGCTGCCATTTTGACAAGAAAGGGGTCCTTGCTCCCGAGGCCCTTAGCCGGTCGCCCCGAGCGGAGCCAGAGCACCAGGGAGTCCCTCACCCATCGCCTCTGCGCCCCCCGCGTCCCGTCCCTGCGCTCAGAAAGCGCCCTGCACTGGGGGCCCACAGACAGAGCGCGGTAAAGTAAAGGCCCCCTGGAAACCCGGCTCGGCCTCTCAGGCAGCGCGGAGGGCGGCCCTGGCGCAAGGGGCGGGTCATCTGCGGCCGGGGGCGGAGCGTCCACCTGCGGCGCGCTCGGTAACCCTGGCAACGCGGCCTCGGGCCTCGCGGAGGTGCGACTAGGCGCTGCGGTGTAACGCTACATGTTCCCGCCTCGGGCCGTTCGCGAAGGCGCTCCTAGACGGGCTGCAGGCACTCAGTGCTTCAGCCTCCCGCCGGCGTCCCTCCACAGGCTCAGCCCTTGCCCTGCGGCCGTTCCCCCTTCCCGCCTCAGCCCGCTGGTAGGGCTGCTGTACGCCGAAGCCTCGAGGCGCCGGAGCCTCGAGGCGCCGGCGGAGAACGGGAACGCCTTCGTGTCGGCGCCTCCCCCTTAAGCTGTCCGAAGCCCGCCTGCGCCCGCCTCCAAAGCGGCGCGCGACGCCCAGCGCCCGCAGGCGCGGGCCGGTCCTCACCCAGGCCTAGGCCCGGCCGGCTAGCAAGACCGAGCCCCACGGCATTTTATTTTATTTCGTTCGTGGTTTTGCATAGACTGAAGTTTCGTGGGGTAGGTTAAACTCGGGACCTTCTCGAAGAGGACCCATTTTTTTTTTTTTTCCTTCCAAAATGGCAGCCTCCAGCCGCGCACAAGTGTTAGATCTGTACCGGGCGATGCTGAGAGAGAGCAAGCATTTCAGCGCCTACAATTACAGGTGACCCGGCGGGCGGCGGGGGCCGGGAGGTCCGGGGTGCGGGGAGCTCCTGTCCCGCGCCGGCGACTTCGGGACGGGAATGCACAGGCTCCGCCGCGGAAAAGCGTACCCCTGTCGACCAGCGTGGCCCTCTGAAACCTCGGGGGAAAAGCAAGGGTGGGCTTGCCCTTCATTGTATCGGAGAAGAGGTTCAAGTCTTGTGATGTTTTCCCCCAAGTCGAATACCGTGGTTCTCTGGGAGCGTGGTTACTGGTGTGTTTCTGCCATGAGAAGAGTGGATGTGGAAGCTGCAGGTGCTCAAGCTAGGACCCATTAGTCGCATACCTAGAACTTCCCCTAGGATTGCAAGAGTCGATAGTGGAAGTGAGCAGCCAGTAACACATGTCTGAAAGCTGAAGCTTCGCTCTAGCCACTCTAATATCCTGGGTGCCTTAACTGGCTTTTTTTGGTTGCAAGAATCAAATCTTTTCTACTTAGGGCACTGGCTTTGAGGAGGGCGTGAGGCGAGGACAGGGTTTGTAAGGAGATTCAAGGAGCTGTAAAGGAAAAAACTCTCACAAACTTCGGGGATACGAAACGTTTATCTTGGCCTCGTCAGATGGGGATACAGCTTAAAGCATCTTTGCAGCAGGAGAATGAGAGTCTAAACTTAAATCCCTCAGTGTAGCACACAACTTTCTCCATGCCCCTTTCTCATATTTGCTCCTGAGTCCCTTATTCATTTCATATATCTTTCGTCTACCTCACAGCCTCTGCTTTCTTTTTTGCTTCCTTTTAACTTCTGACCCATCGTTACTGTATGTATCTTAATGATTTTCTGTCTGCATCCTTCCAGATTTGGTGTTTCTTACTAACTACCTGATCATCTCAGAGTTCGAGCCATATTTATGCCAGGTCTCACTTTGGGTGACTGGCCAGCCTAAGAGTGTCCTAGGAGAGAGTCTGGCCAGATAGGCGCCACCCTCCCAGTGGGTATATGAGTTGGCAGGCCCTGTGATAAGTAGACCCATTACAACATTGGTTATGGGACAGAATACCAAACCTCTCAAGCAGTGACTATCTAATTTTTAGATACCTGCATAGAAAAGTTATTCATCCTTTAAATTTGAGAACAACATCTGGGTCCTACCAGTGAGACCAGTCAGATGGTTTAAAGAACCATTTCATGGGAGAGCATGATTTTACTTAATGACTT